>NW_016912807.1:232131-262286 GCF_001483705.2 Eufriesea mexicana
AGTTAGGTTAGACGCGAGTGTTATCTGTTGGCAGTACCGGTGAAAATCGGATGAAACATGGAAACGCGGCATAACGTCGCGAATCTTCCTCAAACTTGAAATTCTTCAAAAATTGTAACAAGCTTTTAAGAAATTTTTAAGTTCAGTAATAGACGACGAAATCGGCGGAAAGTTAGGTTAGACGCGAGTGTTATCTGTTGGCAGTACCGGTGAAAATCGGATGAAACATGGAAACGCGGCATAACGTCGCGAATCTTCCTCAAACTTGAAATTCTTCAAAAATTGTAACAAGCTTTTAAGAAATTTTTAAGTTCAGTAATAGACGACGAAATCGGCGGAGAGTTAGGTTAGACGCGAGTGTTATCTGTTGGCAGTACCGGTGAAAATCGGATGAAACATGGAAACGCGGCATAACGTCGCGAATCTTCCTCAAACTTGAAATTCTTCAAAAATTGTAACAAGCTTTTAAGAAATTTTTAAGTTTAGTAATAGACGACGAAATCGGCGGAAAGTTAGGTTAGACGCGAGTGTTATCTGTTGGCAGTACCGGTGAAAATCGGATGAAACATGGAAACGCGGCATAACGTCGCGAATCTTCCTCAAACTTGAAATTCTGCAAAAATTGCAACAAGCTTTTAAGAAATTTTTAAGTTCGGTGATAGACGACGAAATCGGAGGAAAGTTAGGTTAGACGCGAGTGTTATCTGTTGGCAGTACCGGTGAAAATCGGATGAAACATGGAAACGCGGCATAACGTCGCGAATCTTCCCCAAGCTTGAAATTCTCCGGAAATTTTTAAAAAATTTTTTAAGAAATTTTGAAATTCGGTGATAGACGACGAAATCGGAGGAAAGTTAGGTTAGAAGCGAGTGTGGCGTGTTGGCAATACCGGTGAAAATCGGATGAAGCGTGGACGTGTTCCCGTTGAGATTCTCGCGCGTGATTTACGCGCAGCCACGAGGCGGCTGCGACGACGCTCCTGCCGTTCCACGTTTGGGGTCCCGCTGGTCAATTTGCGACAATTACCGAGCCGTTGCGACTGGTTAAAGTTAGTTAGTGCTCGGCTCGGTATATACGCTGCGCGTCGCTACGCGCCATCCTCGTCAGACGTCACGCGCCTTCCCTTCGCGCTCCCTCTATCTTCCTCTGCCCCTCTCGTTGCTGTCGGGTTAACCCCCGGGCCGCTGCGTGCCCCAAAAAGATATCATCCGCTGTGCACGTCCCTGTTATCGGCTATTTCGACGCCGAGGTAGATTAGAAGTTTCGTCTTTCTCTCTCCCTCTCCGCCATTGCTTTCATTTCTCTCGTTCGCATTTTATTAATCCAATTCGCGATTACTAGGGTACGGGGGTAGTTGAGAAATTTCCAAGATTTTCCGGGATGTCGGTTCTTCGCGTTGCCTTCCTAGGTCCGCCATCTTTGAATTTCATTACCACGCGAATTATAAATTTGTTACCCATTTGCTGCCGAGCTAGATTAGAAATTCGATATTTCCCTTTGGTACTCGTTGCTGGTGAAGTGCCCCCTTTCAATTTTCCTCGCCAATGAAACGAATTAAACAACGAGTTGTCTCGAAATTCACGCTTTATGTTCGTAATTTAAGACGAAGTTAGACGCCGAGGTACGCGAGGCTTCTTTCCTCAGCCACGCTTGACCTACGCAATTAAAGGGTTATCCGGCACGAATCTGTCCACGGATAAGGACGGATTTCTTTTTTTCCCTATCGCCGATAGAGAAAATTGCTCGCGGTCCGTTTACACGCGCGCGATCGCGCGTGTTAGATCGGCCGCTAGCGCGAGCAGCCTTAACCTTCGCGATAACCTATATCGAGAGCGGAGCGAGAAAGCCGCGGCTCCACGCCAGAGATCGGCGTGCGCTCGCTCCTCTGCGCTGTCCCTGACGCGTTTTGGCCCCCTGTCCGAGCTGTCACTGTTAACATTGGGACCGCAAATCGGCGAACAGCGTCGTACCGCTCGGACCAGCCCGAGATCCACGTTCTCGCCTGGCAAGCGAAGGCAAACCGACCACGTAACGATCGAGTTTCGCAACGATTACCCTATGCAACGTTATCGGCCCCGCGTAACCGGATAACCGAGTGCTTATCTAGAGGTCGCCAGACGTAGGTGCTCCATCGGCGCGAATTCGGATCTAGTCGAAGATTGCGCGTTCGTTCGTATTCTAAATCTCAAACAGGCTTGGCAAACGCGGTGAATCTCGGATTATTCGAACGAGGCCTAAAAGTCTGACCGTGGTAATGGCAGCAAGCTCGAGGATCGACCTCGGCTCGCTGGCAGTAGCCACTCGCGATCGAAAAGGAGAATCTTCATTGAGGGAACTCGATCTGACGAAGGAGCTTTCGTAAGGTTGAACGGTGATTGTTACGTAAGGGGGTCTCGCGAGCTAAAAACCGTGGCCATGTGCTCCGCTGCGTACGAGGGTCAGGACCCGGACGAATGAACGAATGAAAGAGTGAACAAAGCGGAGTACACGAGGGGGGACGCCTAACTAGGCCGTAGACTGAGCTCGATCTCGGTCTAGTCGATGGTCGCGTTATGTGCAGCATGAGCGAGCCACTTTCGCCACCCTTCTCTTCGTTCATCTCGATCACCGTGATCGTTAACCGTTTGAGTCCTAGAGGCTTTCGGAAGAACACGGTTGAAAAATCCCGAACAGCGCGATAACGCTTGCCTTAATGGAGTACGAAGAAGTCCAAACGGCGCGATGGCGCTTGTTTAATTTTATGTCAAAAAATCCCAATCGTCGCGATAGCGCTTGCCTTAATGGAGTGCGAAGTAGTCCAAACGGCGCGATGGCGCTTGTTTAATTTTATGTCAAAAAATCCCAATCGTCGCGATAGCGCTTGCCTTAATGGAGTGCGAAGTAGTCCAAACGGCGCGATGGCGCTTGTTTAATTTTATGTCAAAAAATCCCAATCGTCGCGATAGCGCTTGCCTTAATGGAGTGCGAAGTAGTCCAAACGGCGCGATGGCGCTTGTTTAATTTTATGTCAAAAAATCCCAATCTTCGCGATAGCGCTTGTTGGTACTATGTAACGTACATGCCTCAGCAAAGTTGAGCGCGTCTTTTCGACAGAAGAGCGCGATCGCGCTGCTTGGGACTCAAACGGTTAAAGATCCTAGCTAACTTCTCTCTCTCTCTCTCTCCAACTGTGTCCAAGAAAACGTGTCACGAATGAGCAGATTCGCTCATCGTTGACATGTCAGGCGCGAGTAGAGACAGAAGGGTGGTTGATCGGGTGATCGGAGAGTGGTGACGAGTGGTCACGCGCCATCAGTTTCCACCAGGTAGGATTTCTGCTTTCAGCGGCGTGGAGCGCGAGGATGAGGTGTACAGCGCGCGGCAGCTCGCAGCTCGTGACACCGAGAAGGCCGTGAAGTTGGAGCCGGCTGTCTCTAGCGACGCCGTCGAGCCGCCGCGAACGACCAAGCTCCGTCTTCAGGTGCAAGTGAACAGGAAGAAGCTCGAGGAGAGCTCGTTGGACAACGAGCAACAGTTCTCCGTGTCGGTGGTGAAACCGGAACCTGCTACCGATCGCGCCAAGCCGTTGACAGTGACTAGCTTGATCTTCCGCGCTGCGGACGTCAAGCCGAAGAAAGAGGTTGTTCAGCTTCGGGACGGCTCGCGGAAGGATAACACCTTCCCGAGACCGGTCCAGTCTACAGAGAAATCGTTCGCCGGTGTGAAGGCTCTGAAGGAGTCTCTCGAAGAATCGTTGAAGGAGAACAGCGAGCCAAAGAAGAAGCAGCAGAGTCGTCAGCAACCGATTAGCAGCCGAGCTCCCTTCGTGTTCCAGGTACGTGTGTGTCTAGGGTAGCTCGTGGTGCTCCTTAGCGATGAATATTCAGCCTCATGGAACGATCTTTCAGGGTAAACCCGCGTTGGAATACGATCCGGAGACCGCGGTTCGTCAGAACAGGCCGCACGTAGTTACCAGACACCTGTTCACTTCGATCGCCAGTCAGCAGCAGCAGCAGCAGCAGCAGCAACAGCAAGAGCAGATCACTTGCAGACCACCGCCTCAGACTGCTACAGCGAGTATCTTCGCACCTCGTACCAAGGACATGAACAAAGGCTTCTTGACTTTCAGCGAGGATCATCCAGGTCTTACGAGTGGGTGTCCTTCTTCTCGTTTCTCGATATCTCTTCGCAACGAGTGTCGTTCCCTCCCGTTCTTCGATTCGCCTGGCTCGTTTTCGTATCTCTCGCAGATTCTCGCGGCTCGCGCAATAATCGAGAGATAAATGTTGCAACACGCAGAGCTCCAGGCGTCGATAACACCGAAGAGCACGCAGAGAGGGGGCAAAGGATAATAACGGGAGGGAGAAGCACTCGTAGCCGAGACGAACAATTTCGTAGGCAGTAAATCTTGCCTGTCGCGCGGTGCCCCAGAGGCAAAGAGACTGGCTGCTCGTATTATTTATTGGCCCGGAAGTAAACCGGTCGCTGTGTACGCGAGACGGTCGATCGAATTTCTCCTACGGGATGTTACAGTGCTGAAGGACGAGCCGGAGGATTTAACGCATCTGGCGCCTACACCTGGCGACGTGTGCGTCCCCCTCGAAGACACGCCTTTCCTCACGGACATGCTCGACGAGTTTATCCTTGGCAGCGACAACTATTGTCCTTTGCTCAGCCCCGGCGGAGCTCTACCCCCCGAACTGCGATCCACGGACTTCAGCGACCCCCTCAAGGACACCGAGTTGGGAGACACTCCGAGGAGCAAGGATCTAGGGGAGTCTCTGGCCGACAGCGATCCGTTCATGTACGGCGACTCGCCGAGCAGTCCTTGCAGCATCGATCCAAGCGCGGTTTCACCGCCCCTTGGCAAGTACCGTCAAGTGAGTCGATCTATCTGATCCTGCCAGCCCATTGTCCAGAGACTCCTCGAGGTGTACCGGTAACCACGGCTTACCGGTTCTTCCAGGAGTCCTCCGATGGTCGCTCGCGCGTTAATCATGCGTCCCGTAATCGTAACTGTAGGGTTTAATCTCGTTTCGCGTTGCTTTGCAGAGTCCAGAACGAAGTATAGATTCGTTGGGCAGCCCGACAGCTGGCAGCGGAGCGGATGGATTGTCGGAAGACGAGATGTTGATGTTAGGTCTGAACGACAGCATAGCCGATGACGAGTTAGAGCTGAGAGCTCCTTATATCCCGATGTCCGATCAGGACGAGGCGTTAGATCTACTGATCAGTAACGACATGGTCATGTGGAGCCCTCCGCACGCGACGGATCAAAAGAGTTGTCCGAAATGGTACGAAACGAACAGGTGGTAGATAGTTAGGATCGTATGGGGGACCTAGGCGAGAATATCGAGTACTTTTGCGTATCGTTTGCAGGATGATAGCTGAAAAGGAGCAACGAACGAGCGATTCCAGTCTAGCGCAGCTACTGAAGACGGACCAGGTGGTGTCCAGGAAGTACAACGACCATGGCGGAGGCCTAGTGAACCCGGTCCAAGTTCTCGGTCAAATCCCTAGAAAAAGTGAGTCTTTTCTAATCCCGTTGCAGCGTTTCACGCCTTTGCTAAGCGATTGATCGTCATTGTCCTGTCTCAGGCGTAAATCTAGATAACTGCCACTGGTTCTCCAAGATGGACAGACCAACGAAGCGCATTCACACTGCCTCGATAGACGTAGAGAACGACAATAAGCGGATCAAATGCGACGAGTCCTCGAAACGCAGCGGTCACCCCGATCTCGAAGATCATCTACTGACCAAGCAGCAGCCGTCCTCGAGAAAGTCGTCCAACTTTGGCAATAGTCAATTGCTGCGTCGCCTGGTGTCTCATCAGAACGTTCTGCGGAACAACTTCGCGAACGAATCGTTCGAAGGCACGGTGAACGGTCGACTGAGTAATCGAATACAGAATGCAGAACTAGACGGAGAGGATGCCGAGGCGGACAGCGGCGGCGGTGGTATCGGCGATGGCGGTGGAAGAAAATGCAAGACGGACGAAAACGGAAGGTGTCGTCGGAACGGCGTAGAAAATGGCGACGCGATCAGTCAGATCTCTCAGCGGAATCCAACGTGCAACAGCGTGCTAATGAATCTCCTGGTATCTGGCTGCGACGTGAGTGCGGGATACGTTTGCTTCGCGAAACCCAAGTCCTCCAAGAGTATAGCGAGCACGTGAACCGGACGAACGTTCCAACTCGCGATCGTCTTACAGTATGTCTTCTACCTGGAACGTTGGGTCTTTCGTAGATCGTTAACCGCGTTCTCAGCGTCCCGGCCATTTTTGCCGCTAGTTCGAGTACACGGACGTTAAAGAACACCGCGTCGCGACGGATCGACCGTCCACCGATCTCACGAACGCTTCCTACGTTGAATCGTTGACCGATTCTTTTGATCTTTTTTTATTCTCCTCCACGCGTTCTCGCGACCAATGTTCCGCGACGATTCACGATGCGCGCGGGATCAGTCCGGAGGTAACCGCTTCTCGAGGCTCGGACGACGAAACGGCCAAGGACTAACGCGCGGAGAGTTAGCAGTTCTCGAGAAGAGTTTTACAAGTTTTCTAGACGAGTATAACCGCGATGTACTCGGTTCGGTAGTCGCGACCATGATCGCCGAGAGAGTGAGAGAGAGAGAAAGAAAGGAAGATCGAGCGAACGAGGGATCTAAGCGAGAGATAAAGAGTATTTAGAGAGTCGAGGTGACAAAAGTACAAAAGGTCGGATCGATGTTGATACAGTATAGAGTACGCGCGTTTCCCCTGTCTCTGAACGACACGGGCGACTCGTTGGGCGAGACGAGAGATGTAACTTCGCTCGATCGTAGTTCGTTTAATCGTGTCGCTGTTCAACGTCACGTTATGTATTCTACTTCAAAAGTATATGAAATTGTTGATTGAAGATTGTCCAAATACATTGAACATTGAGCATCGAATCATCTGAACTGCTGCGTTTCGTTTCCTCCTTTCTCATCCTTCCGCTCTCCACTCGATCTCCATGTTCACCGAGGAAGAGATCGTGTCGTGCTTTTAACATTACCGCCATTTTAATATTATGCTACGTCCTCGGGTGAAGTATAACGAGCGAGTTTTTACCAAACGACACGTTCGTCGTTAACGAATGTATCGAATATAACGAAGCAACGCGTCGTTATCATAGTGTAATAGATTATGAAACATATTTTTCCCCTTCTAACGTTAGCAACGAGATTATTTCAAAGATATTGCATCGATTGCTTTCCGTAATGACAATTGATGAAAACTTTGAACGATGATAAACGATAAAACACGATTCGCGTGTTACGTTTCTTGGAATAAACGAAGGAACATCGTAGTTCCGATTATTTAATTAAGCATCTTGCATCGGTCTTATCGATATGTCGAGATATATATTCGTAACAGCAAATTGTTAATTGGAAAAACTTAGTATACCAAGCTCGATGGCAGAACTGGGACGTATCGCGCACCATTTTGAAATTCTTAATCGTAAAACGATTGTGCGAATAAACGTGATAACAAGTACCTTGAACTCGGCATCTTTTCTATCTAAGAATATTCCCCATTCTCCTAGTCTATCATACGAAACGCAGCATAATTTACATTCACACGAGACACACTCGTCGATGAGATATAAAACACCATGCTCGTATATTGGAGGGCTGAGGTTCGTCATATGGCGCATCGTAGAGGATATCTGCGTGACTTCGAAATCGAATAATAAACGAATATTCGTCTGCGAATCGATGGGATGGAGTCGATATAACTCGGTGGAGTCAGAAACGTTTTGTTACGCGAGTATCGCTCTATCTTTATGCCCCCTGTGGTGTCTAATTAAGAAACCCATTAAACGTAAGTTAGAATTAGTCGATTCGCTTTTTGCCTGGAAATTAACGTTCGATCGGCGTAATTACAGCCATTTGCCAATTACACCGACCTCATCCCAGCGGTTACGTAATACTAACTGTAGCCCTAACCCTATATAGGGTTGATTAAAATCTGCGTTAAGATTCGAGAGCCATGCGATGCTCCACGATGCGCCATAGACTAGGAAAAATCGATGCACGAGGTATAACGATTGGTTGGGTTGTTCAGGAAAACTTGATGGACTCGCGGAACGTGCCGTCGATGTACCCGAAGAGCCTGATGTCCCCGCTGTCGGTGAACCTGGAAAATCATCAAATGGTGCCTCAATGTCCAGACTCCAAAGGATCCAGCGCGTCGTTCGAGCAACTCAGCCCACCGTCGAGAAAGCAGCTGTCCTCCGGCTCGTTTATGAACGGGAGCGGGTCGATGGTGTCGCCCTCTTCGCCCATCATGCCGTTCGAAAGCTACGACTACGACCCTAGCATGTCGGCCAGTGGACTACTGCAGGTTGAACCTGACCTCTTTGAAACTCTGCTGGATCGGAATCTCGTCTAAGCGTTCGCGATTAATCCGGGGACAAGCCGATTCGTTGGTTAGGTTAGGTTCGACGGGGACTTGGATGCGAGATGGAAAAAGAAAATGGCGTAGATGCAATATCGAAGGCGAGATATAGGCGAAGTCGGTTTGTGGTTACGGGCAATTAAACGCTGCGTCGACGCAGTTCTAGACGATTCAGGGTGTTTTTTCTTCTTTACGATTGCGATCGCGCGTATCGTGCAGATATATCGATATTTTTTCATTGGTAATTGTGCTATGTATAACACGCCGTGATGGATCCGCGGGAACAGCGATCGTACTTTTCTCACACGAAAGTGCCAATGCATTTTTAGGGTTTGTTAGCCGTTAAGTCTGTAGTATAAAGATGGAGGAACGATTCGCCATTTGTAGGACCGGTTTTACGATAAGCCTGACCAGAACTCGGTCCGATTGTAATAGAGCATAATCCTCTCTATTTAATGATTTTATACGCGTGAGAGGGATACATTCGAGTGCACGTTTCGTTGTTCATTCATTTGGATTGTTAGCGATTCGAGAATGGAAAAGGGATCGTGGATGAGGAGTATACAGCGATCGATTGTTCTCGATGAGGTAATCGAGGTTATTGTTAATTCGAGAGAAATGAAGGATGAGATAGGAGAGGATGGAACACGTGTGGCACTCGTTTCTATATTGTAGCCGGTTGATACGGCGTTTATGGCGAGGCTTTCGTGATAACCATGCGAGTTTATCGCGATCCTCGTCGTCGTTGTTACTGTTTTTTATAGTTTTTAACGAGTCCAATCCGAGTATCAGTTGTTATTACCATATATTGTATTACGATTTATTGTTCTATGCACGTATTTTGAGGAACACTATAAACGCTAACGCAATACATATTTTTACGTATTCAGTTATTGATACAGACACTGTAATAGCGTAACTAATTTTATTACTTTACTATCGTCTCTGTATTTTTATTATCGTAACATCCATGGTTATTACTATTAATCCTATCTATATTACAGTGCTGATATAGATCGATATCACGAAAAAAAAAAAAGAGTTATGAATGAATAAATAAATAAATAAATAGTCTTTCTAAAATGACCGTGTCCATTTCGCGTGCCATTTGATATAAAATATACAGCTTCGAATTTGATATACCTTGAAATTGTTCGCGTTCGAAATTACGGTGCGAAGATAGCGCCAAATGGAGTCGAACGGTTGCACGATACTTCAGACTCCATAACCTTAAGGAAAAGGCAAATTTTATATCGTGACCGGTTGCAAGAGTTAATTAGAGGCATCGCGCAACCTGTCTACGATGACAGGTTGGATACGAGTGACAATCATTTATAAAGCCTGCAATACATGGGCCTGGTAAATGCCGTTTACAGCTGGTCCTCCGTGAAAGCACTCTACTTTACCGTTTTCTCCATGAATCTGGCCGGCCTGCTGGCCCTCGCCTTAGCTATTTTATGGGCCGTACGATTCGAAAGAGGCTTCGGTGATTACCTGAACCTCGTCACTCCAGGTTAGTTCACGCTCGAAAGCGATTTAAGATGATGGATGACGGTCGCCCAATGCTACCTTTAATCCTAATCCGCTGCGTCCCGAGAAATATCCATAGGGATCTTTTCAAACGCGATTCCGAAACCGAATTTTATTCCAATTTCACCACACGTCGAGACGACGATGCATCATCCCCGGTAGGTAGGTCGGTAGGTATTTCTGTCTACCTACCGAATTAGCTATTGTTCGAATCAGAGATCGTTAATGCGAGGATCACGAGGACGTGGGTGCCTCTGAAGAATTTTTCGAGTATCCGCCATATTGGGTGTTCGACATTCGGTATACTTTAAACGTAAAACTCTTTCTCTGCTGGGATTAAGGTACCATTAGGTATGCTTTGTCACGTGGTACTTTATTCGACCAAAAAATTGCCAATGATCTTTGATACGAATGATAGGTTCGAGCAGAAATGAAATCGCTACGAACGACTAAGAACGTTCTTCATTTTCCACGGTGATCATACGAATCTTTTCAAATTCGCGTGACGCGTGTCGTCTATTTGAATGGGTTAACGTGCAGATCATGACGAGCAGGTGACGGTCACGTATGGACCGCGGTGATAGTCTCGGCTGTGGTGTGCTGTTCCCCTGCCTACATCCTGGGAGTAAAGTGCTGGCTGTGCCTGAAGCTAGAACCAGCCAGGAGCAACCTAGAGGATCAGCGCGAAGTTGACGATAGCTTGGATCCTCACGACGTTAATCGTCTTCTGTTCTTCCACGTGGTTGCCTGTCTGCTATCAGGCTTCTTGGTGGCAGTCTTGAACGCGACTTATTTGATTCTCTTAAGCGGATTTCAGCAGAAAAGTCGTGACGGCTTGATGGAGGCTATCGAGAAGTATGGCAGCGATGTCACCGCGAAGGCTAGGGTGGACGCTGTTCAGACGGAACTCGAGTGTTGCGGGGATGATAGTTACGAAGATTGGTTTCGAGTTCCTTGGCTGAAGCTCTCGATACAGGGGCCGGAGGACGTGGAGAACGGTCCTCGACTGGAAGAGCAGTGGGTATAATCGAACCAATTGCGTTTTTACGGTTTTCTGTCCTTTCTGTCAACGATAGGCATTGCAGTCTTTGGTAAGCTTGTGATCAACCTGCTTCAATATCTCGTTCCTTAATTCTGTGATAAAGATCGGTGGTAGAAGAGCGAGAGGAAGAAACCACTGCGCCTGTAGATGTACCCTTTTCCTGTTGCTCCAATGACATCCCTAAACCTTGCGTCCATCACGACATTCTGAGTCCCAGTGCAGTGTACAATTACAATCCAAAGTATCTGACCATCGCTACCAGAGGTTGCAGGTCGAGGATCATAGAGCGGGGAGAAGTTATCAGAACGTTCTTGGCAGGGTACCTTGCTCTCCTATCCCTGTACCAGGTACGTATAACGAAGAATAAAGTTGGACATTGCTTGGGACATTTTTACAAACTTTGATCTTTCGCTTTTAGGTGATCCTGTCGTTTATGTCTCGATTACTGCAAACTGCCTACAGCAACGAACTGTGCATAGGACCGCAAAAGAGTCGTTATCGTGTCTGGATATTCTTCAAGCCGAGAGACTTTGGTGTAAACGAGAAGAGCGAGCAACTGCATCCGCAGAGGAAACGATCGAGACGAAAGTTGTCCCGTTTGTTCTCGAAAAGTTTGGACAGTGAGGAAATAAGTACGCAGCGTCGTCAGAACCGGAAGAGTAATATAAAAGTTTTAACGAAGATTCGCTCGAAGATCTCCGCGAAATCGAAAAGCCTACCTGTTATTAGACCTACTTTCTTTTCAAGTAACTCGCGAGGGAAGAATAGAAGTGCTCGTCGGATCGAGGAGAACGTCGACGATGAAGAGGAAACGCCAGAGGAGGAAAAAGGTCTGCTTTCGAACTGCGTAACAAGGTCCGAGGGTGCCGTGAAGAAAGATCGCTTATCAGTTTTCTCGTTGTTACCAACCAATTCGTCCACGACAAATCTGCCACCTCCACCTCCGCCACCGCCACCCCCGTTCGTAGTGACCCTTGACATGGAAAGCGAAGGAGACCAGTTTCTTAAGGACATCGTGCCTTCGGAATCTTCCAGAGTGGAAGCAAACGTCGACCGTCTATTTAACCCGAACGTAATCCCGAATCAGAACTCTGGCAGACGCTTAAAGGTGTTGGAAAAGTTTGGCAACCTTTGGGAACGTAACGATAGGGGTACCCAGCACAGAGAGCGTGGAGGAGCAGACTATTCTCGCAGCAATTTAACGTCTAATTACTCGGATAAGAGGATTCGCTCAAAGCTCAGCTCAACGGACGTTTACGACAGATTTCGTGGTACTCTTCAACACACTCTAGCAAGGAGAGAGGCTGTGCGAGCTCAAAGGGAGTCGAGGAACTTCTGTACTCCCAAAATTCAGAAGAACCTGGACAGCAAACGGAGCAACATCCTAGCGAGGATCCGATGCAACAACGTTCCACCTTCTTATCGCTTACTGGCAGACTTCGAGAAGCATAATCGATCAGTATCTCAAACGCGTCCAATCTCGTCGTCTGTTCTTCATCTTCCATCTGATCTTCCACCTTCTATTCCCCTTCCTCCACCTCCTCCTCCTGCTCCTGCTCCTCCTCTTCCACCCTCGCCTCCGTTGAGTCCATGGACTAGAAATTCAGTGAGAAATCGTGGAACAAAGACGTTGCCACGAGAGGTACGACAATGCAGCATCTGCAATCGTCCTGTTCAGCGAAGCTCAAGCTCTTCTCGCGGATCTCTCGTGAAGACTCGCGAGGATACTCGAAAGCTTTGTACCTCGGCTCGAGGAAAATCTCGCGTGGGAACCGCGTTCTCACGGTATAGGGACTGTTCGAGAGGAGATTACGTGTCTTGGGATCGATCTACTCCGGTTTCTAAATCCGTCCAGCCTCGGTGATTCGGCCTCCAGGCAATCCTCTGTAAAACGTTTCCGTAGTAATCTTTAAGGAAAAATGTGACATATGAGCGGATGTAAAAATGTAAATATAAGTAGAGTAACTAGAGAGTAGGGAATGGTACCTGGTAGCAGAGGTGTCGTCGAAGAGAATCCAGGGTGAAGAAACGCGAAGAAACGCACTCGTACAATACTTGATGGTTTATTTACCGAGAAGTAAAATACACAGGCATTTGTTATAATGGTACTGCCGAAGAATACTTCTTACATCTCTGTAATACATCTAGCGACAATATATCGGTACTAAAAAGAGAGAAGCTGATTTTTCATCATTTGTCTGTTTACCAAATACTTTACAATGTTCGCCTACCTCCTCTCTGTCTCTTACCATCTTTGTGTTTCTTTATACTTTGTTTTTGTTTGTCGTTTGTTCTACTTCTTCGTCAGGCTTCGTATTTACTCTACTGAATATTCGCGATTGCTCGTTTCATTGTTTTTCGCTTCAAAGGATCGGAAAGCGACCGGCGGACGAGCAGGTCGACGTCCGTCGAAGTCAAAGAACAAAAGGATCGACGACGTCGCGCTTGGAACCCGTTCGCCGTGGTCGTTTTCGTCTCGGCACCTTGCACTTTTGCACGGTGGTCCCAATTTGTGTTAATCATCGCGCTCTTACTCTGTTATTGCAAACGTTAGACGTCGATACACGCAGTTCTCATCGTCTCGCATTACAATACGCGCTACACCGCGATAACTTGTCGTCAGGGGACAGTCGAAAGATAAAGTCTTCCATTTTTCTTTCTCTTTTCTCTTTTACACCGTGCTAACTCGAGAAAAACAGCGCGCAATCGCGTAAACTTTAGAATATATCAACCAAAACAGAACAATACTTTAACAGCGGATCTCCGAACGGATCGCGAGCGATTTTTCACGAGCTTTCGTCTCTCCCCTTTCAATTTTTGTTTGCTGTGGTCGCTGTTCGTGCAGTTTCCCGCTTCAGGGAAGCTGCTGTTCAATTATTCAGCCTATCATATGTCTTCTCGTTCACTCGATCTCTCATTCACACCGTGAACCGTTTCCCTTCTCTGCAGCTACTTCCTCTATTTCCTCTAACTACGCATCTATCTACTTAAATCTGCGTGTTCTATACAATTGTGTGAATAAGTATTTAAAAGTACGCGTACCACATAGACCCATAATAGGTTCGATATGAGTTACTCGTTCAAATACGAGGGATTACTTTGTAAAATAGGTACATAATTCTTCGAATAGGCGGTGATAAATGTTAACGACGAAGTAACAACACAATATTGCTCGATTTCGTATTGTATAATATATATATATATATAATATTTATGATAATATAACAACATTATCCGCTCGCGAATAAGGTAGCCTCCTCTTGCATCCAATTTTCTCTCACGCTCTCTTTCTCTCTCTCCCTTTCGCTCTTCCTCCCTTTCTTTGTTCTTCTTTTCCTCTTTAAAGGTCTACATAAGAAGGGGGCTCACCGCGCTCGTTCCATACATATATGCATGTATATGTTCGTATCATATATATATAATCTTTATATATATATTTATACCTATTTATAATTTTCTGTATATCTCTCCTCTGTCAAAGTAAATAATTACGATAGGCCTAACGATCTCGAGTAATAATCAGAATCATCATCGTCACCAGTGTCACGCATTTGCTCTCTGTGTGTGTCTTTCTTTCTCTCTCTCTCTCATTCATTCATTTGCTCTGTTCCCTCGTTCATCAAGTTTCTTTTCTCTCACTCTCTCTCTCTCTCTCTCTCTCTTTTGTTCCTCCTGGTACGTTCGTCCGGCGAAGCGTCCAAGGATTTTTCGATCCATCGATCCTCTCTCTCTCTCTCTCTCTCTCTTTCTCACGGTTTCATTGTTATCTCAATGAAAAAAAGCAAACGAACAAGCGAAATCGAAAGGAGCTACGCGTAATATATTTCCTTTCTTCCTTGTGCTCGATTCTTAACACGGCGCACGGCTCGAAGGCGGTACCCTTTACAATATTTATACAATATCGATATATATATATATATATGATTAATTTGTTAAATTCAGAAAAAAGTTTACATGAAGAGTACGAAGTACGTGTATCGAAATCACCATGCTTATTGACGATATACTAAATACGGTACACACGTATCTTGCTCACTGATCGCGGTCTACGTAAAAAGATCTGCGCGTCAAAATCTGCTCACTCTCTCTCTCTCTCTCTCTCTCTCTCTCTCTCTCTCTCTCTCTCTCTCTCTCTCTCGCTCGCTCTCTCGCTCGTTCTCTTTTTGCTACAGACTAATTTTGATACTACTGAGGGGGGCGGGGGGTCCAACGTCAGCGCTGACAGTATCTTTGCTCTCTGTCTCTATGCGTTCTCCTTAAAGCTAAAGAGGTAAGTGTAAAGATGCGAATACTGTTAAGGCTGACAGCTGCATCGAGAAACATCCCGTGTCTGCGGTACTGGTGGGTCTGATCCGTAACCACGTCATTTCTATTTCTCTTTTCGTTACAATTCGCTACTTCCTCGCGTTTGCGTGTTGCGGTTTCGAGTGAAGAGAAACGGAAAATCGACTAAAGATCGATTACAGACGGATTGCGTGCAAAAAGCGAATACGTATAAAAAGAAGATGGTGGTCGGAGGTAAGAGACAAATATCTACGACGTGGGTACTCGAAGACCACGAAACATAAACCGAACTGAGGGAATACCTCGGCACCGTGGTGACACGACGTGCGATGGATTTACAATCGTTCGTTCTTTCTCTCGCTCTCGTACAATACAAAGTAGAGGTACTTCGCTTCGTGTAAATACAATAATGTACAATCTTCGTCTGCCCTTTGCTGCATCTTCGTTCGCTATTTGCTGCGTATTACTAATCTTGCAATTCTTCTCATTTTGGAGTTAAACCTTACAGTGACAACCCCGGCGCGTTGAGCGTGCGCGGGACCGCAAGAAACGGAATCGATCTACGCTCTATGGTGAGTCGACAGATAAAACGATGAACAAAATTCTATCTATACAGTTGACGCCTTTCTTCCTTTCTTCCCTATTCTCGCGCTTTCCCATTCCGTTTCGCGCATTCTCCCATCTCGTTCCTTCCCCCTCACCCTTTCTTCCAAGCTTCCTCGCGAGTACGTCCTCTTCGTTGCTTTGATTATCAAATCTTCTCCCACTTTCGTGTCTCCGTCTTTCCTTTTCTCTTCCTCTCTTCTACCTTCTCCACCCATTGCTCTCATTCTCCTCCTTTACATACCAGGAGAAACAACGGAGCATCCTCTTTCCTCTCCTTTCTTCTCCGTAGTCCTCGACTCGCTGCCGCGCTAAACGTCCTCCTCCTCCGCTTTAATCTTGTCCCGTTCTCGTCGTGATCCCTTCCGGTTTCTCGAGTTCTCTCAGGAAGCGAGATATTCGTTGATCGCACGATGTTCTTACATGAAACGTGGTACGTATCGAGAAAAAGATAAGCGGATAACTCGACCGTTTCGGGAGGAACCTAATATTATTTGCCACTTAACGGCAAACTCCCTCGATCCATTTGATATACGTTCGTGTCTTCGAACATGGTATCTCGTACATACAGATATATCTCGAGGCTGCTCCTCGGCTAGCACGCTCGCTACGACCTACTAGCTGCTTCGAATTACCGCGGGACACGCGCGTGTGCTCCGGCATACACACACACACGCCTCTGGTGTCTACCTACGTATCGATCTACTGTACACGGATATTTTTGGTCGTAACGCTAATCGTGATAACAAATTACATGGTATGTATTACCTAGGGGGGCTCGCTGTGCGTATGTATCGTTCACGTGTGCACTCCCACACGCTGTGCGATCTACACTACTCTCTCTCTCTCTCGCTCGCTCTCTCTTTCTCGCATCTCTTCCATCATCTGGTTTAAAAAGTAAAGAAATTACGATTTTCGTAAATAGTGTATGTAAATAATATCGTCCCGATTCGCGCACGTGCACGCGTGTGTGTATAACGATGCAAAGAACTACAGCGTGTGCGCGCTCCTGTACACAACTGACGTTGTCATCTCCAGTGTATATGCTTCTGTTCTCGTAAACTGTGGGTAATCTTTAACCCTTAAACAGGCGCACGATACTCGACGCGTTTCGTTTCAGCTAAAGGATTTCTAGTTTTTATTCCCTCTTACATTTTTTTCATCTTTTCTCCTTTCTTTTTTTTTCGGTAATACTCTTCTTATTTTAGAAACATTTTAGATAAATCGTTAAAAGTGTAAACGCTATATCACGAGAGGAAGAACTTGGATAAACGTGCAATTAAGACGAAAAAATTCTTGCTCTTTTTTTTTTTATTTTAACGTTTGTTCTCTATTTCTCTTCGTTATTATTTTCTTTTTTTTCTTTTTTTTTCCTTTTTTTTATACTTTAGCGTAAACGTCTGCGCTCGTCTTTTAAAAAACTCTACCGGATCACTGAATTGACTTGGCGACGCTGTCTCGCGTCGGCATCTTCGTTACGTGTAAATATTAATCGTAAATAAACTAACTCTTTGTTTCTCTTTTTCTAATTTTCTGTCTTAGATATTCTAAAGTTAGAGATGAAAATTTGCCCTCTTAAGGGTTAAAGATGATGTTCGTAGGTACGCCCGAGTAGGTTCGTGGAAGGACCACACGATGGTATTAGCTGAATTGCGAAACGAATGCAAAACGAGTAAACGAAAGTGTGGCGAAAGGAACGTATACAGTCGCTAAAGTATCGAGCTACTTGGATGGTAGTAGTAACAGAAGACAGTACAAGCGATATATTGAAATAGAATTTACTTTGCACGTTCGTTGAAAATAAAACGTACAACAATATATAACGGTACAATTTATTTCCCAGAACGCAATAACTCTTTGACGGCGTCGAAGGAGCAACGGTAGATTAACTAACTGCGAGCAAAAGTGTACGAAAGCCGATGAGAATGGTTCTCTCTCTAGGCGTTTCCTACAACATACGCGACTACTAACTGCTAATATTCGCTAACTAAAATTAAAAAGAACGAAAAAACGATACTATTCGAACGGAGGACGGAAAAAGAACGTATAGAACCGTGCCATTCGTTTCTTTTCTTGTTTTTCTCGATCGCCTATTCGTCAACTCGTCTCTACTAAGTGTTTACTATGATTCGAGGTACAAGTAAATCGTAATAAATAAACTACACGAGCACGAGTAACTGAGAGTAACCGAGTAACCGACTGTGTGTCTGTATCTGATAGTCCTGGCTTAATTGTAGACACTGGTGTTGTAGTTGTTATTGTTATTGTTGTTGTTGTTGTCGATAGTAGTGTAGTTGTGGTGGTGGTGGTTGTGATTGTGGTGATGGGTAGTATTTGGTGCTGTTGGTGGCCGACGGGGTGCAGGTGGTCGAGAGTGGCCTTACTTGAGTAGCTGATGGGCTCGCTCGTTGGCCACCTTTATCCTCGTCTCGTTCGATTCGCCCTGCGTGCCAAAAAAACAAACAAACGAAAGATCGTAACCCAAACTCAAGCGTGTATCAAGATCATGTTATTGTCGACCTCGTTAACTTCGATTATTCTGCGGCTCTATTCTCGCTCGGGTTCGTCGTCGTCGTCGTCGTCGTCGTCGTCGTCGTCGTTGACTCGTTCTACTTCGTTCTCGAGCACTTTCGCTCCTCTGCCGTTTAAATTTTGCCCCGGATCGGCGAATCGATGGAATTATTCAAACGATACCGAAAAAAACGATTCCCCGATGAAACGCGAGAGGGAGAGGCATATTGAATATTTAATCGAATCGAAGGGAACGCGAAGGAAGAAACAGAACTCGTACACGGTCGTTTGCGACAACGACGAGCGCGGCGACGATCCTCAGGGGTTTCATCCGACAAATAAGATTGCGAAAGGTTAAATGTTAATATCAACGTCGTTCGTGTTATGTATAGATAACGTGTATGTATATAACTATATATATATATATATATACGTATAATTACCCGTAAAGTAGAAACGAACTGGGCACGACGACAACGGCAAAAAAGATGACGCGATTTACAGGGGATACAAAACTGAACGACGTTATATAAAGGGAGATTGCACTAAGTACACGAGACATAAGACAGACGTAATATATAAATCGATGTAACCGGAAGGCTCGATGATTTCGTTGTAGCACAAACAGGTGGATCGAGTTGGAGACACGAGTTGGGTTGACGGGTTGGCGGTGTCCGACCGACGACGAGAAGGCAGAAGAAGAAGGGGTCGTGGGCGTGTGAGCGTACAATATTTTGGAGCTGATATATATATACGTGTGTGTATATATATATATATGTATATATATATTTTTTTTTTTTTTTTTTTTTTTTGACTATTTGGGGCTCGGAGGAGACGGGTACGTGGGCAGAGAGACGCATTTTACTTGAGTAGAGCGTGCGCACGCTGATTCGCCACGGCTATCCTCGTTTCGTTTGACTCGCCCTGCGGATTATCATAGTTTGGATTTGGTCAAAGGTGGCACAAGATAGAGAATCTTCAATCGAACGTAAGGCAAGAAGAAACAGAGAAAGAAAAGACAAAAATAGAGAAAGACAGAAAAAGGGGCAACAAAGCGTGTGAGACACGGTCAGGATCGACCGATAGCTATATATTAGGTGCAGTTATTTTCCATCTGTTTCTTTTTTTCTTGCTTTCTTTTCATCCACTTTCCTCGGCGTGTTCTATCGAACTTTTCTTTTTCTCTTTTTTTTTCCTTTTTTTCCGTTGCTTTCTTTTTCAAATTCGTGATTGCAATATGGCCGAACACAGGAGACAGCCCGTGAGGGTGGCAGAAAGAGGGATGACGTTGGTG
This sequence comes from Eufriesea mexicana, assembly GCF_001483705.2. NCBI lineage: Eukaryota > Metazoa > Arthropoda > Insecta > Hymenoptera > Apidae > Eufriesea > Eufriesea mexicana. Next base: position 251,795 of record NW_016912807.1, read on the forward strand.
GTGCGATGACGAGAAGGGGTTAATTAAAGGGGCGGCTAGTCGTGCGGTGCACGTGCGTACGCATGCTAACGCGAAAACGAAACAATCGTTTTTTAATTACTCTCTGAACAACGGGCATACGTGTATCCCGTTTCTATTGCTTGCCAATGGTGCGGGCGATCGTTTCGTCTTCGTTAAATAGAATTTCCGTGCCAATACAAAAAATAATGTGTATATATTTATATATATATATATAGAAATAGAGAGAACGTTCTGTCGAATGCGTTCTCCTGAAAAGAGAGAGATAATCTCGACTCTGAGGTCGACTCTAAGTTGAGGAATGACTCGAGGAAGAGAGGTGCATGTACGAGGAGGTAAGGTGCAGGTAAGAGGAGACAGAAACTTCTACCAAGAGGGACGTATACTCGGTACGACACGTTGCCCATCGTCGGCGGCCAGAAGTCTCGTTATCGGACAACCATCGAAGGAACCATTAACATTCACGCGGGACCAAGCCGAATCTTCGAGTCTTTACGCGCAACAATTTCACGCGAGTTCCATTCGCGTTATCTTTTATCTTAATCCACCGTGCGCCAGTTTTCTCGTTCGTGATCCGATCAAGAGCGAAAGAAGGTGTAGCAAGAGATCGTTATAGGACGCGAGAGGACGAAACGGAATTCCCGGGGACACGTGAGTCGACTTTTGGGACCGCGCCAGGAACGAAGGGAAACATGGACGGTGAGGCAAATCGAAGGGCATGTAAGAAAGCGAAAGCGACAACGAACGTGTTGTGCATCGCTCTGAGCGCGTGCATCGTGAGATAAATAATCCACGCATGCTCCGTGGAAAGAAAAAATATAGCGGAGCTAATCGTACGTATTTGTAATCATCATTTCAATTAACAACTCGTTCAACTACCTCAGACCTTGCTCGTTCCTCTCACGAATCCGCGACAAACGATCTCGTTGGTGAGCCAAGGAGATCACTGGCATGTTAACCGTTCGAGTCCCAAGCGGCGCGATCGCGCTGTTCAGATTTCATGTCGAGAAAACCCAGTCTATTTCGAGCGTTCTCGACAGCAGATGGTGCGTCATCGACTGTCGAAGTCACTGACGCAAGTACATCACACAGCTCCTTCTTTTAACCCATTTGCATCCAAGCGCGGAATATTCCGCGAGCTACGACTGTCGTCTATCACCGAGCGCGGAATAATCCGCGAGCTGACTTTTTCCATTACCAGTTGCTGAATATTCTTCATATGCCACAGATCACGTTTGATCGCTTTTGCGAGCATCTCGTCTACATCGGTTCGTTATATTCTTAACAAGTTTTACTTTTGTCGTGAAAATCCTTTTAACTGCCATTATGAGTAGAGGTGCTGATAGGCGCGCGGTGATACGGGCTAGTCGTCAATTGAACGTCGCTGATGCCTCAACACGGCACCTTAAGTAGAGCCATGATGCAAATGGGTTAATGCGAATAATACATTTTACAATAGGTACAATACTATAATAATAGTGCAGTAATACATTACAAAATAAAACATTTTGTATTTCATTGGTATGCTTGGGTCTTCTCGACATAAAATAGAAGAAACGTTGGCACGCTGCTTGGGATTCTTCGACAGTGTTTTTTCAAAACCCCTCTGGGACTCGAACGGTTAATCAGAAGTACGCAAACAGGTAGAAACGAAACGGAGAGAGAAAAGTCTGAAGGTTGCCGATTCGGTGACTCTTCTGAACTCAAGTCTGACTCGTCGATCCGAGTGGATCGAGGACACGCGAATCGTTTCCTCACCTTGCGATTAATCCTGTCGATTTGCCGGTTCTGGTTATCCAGCTCGCTGCCCATGTCGATCGCCATGTTTCTCAGATTACCGATCATCGTGTTCACCTGGCCCATATTCTCTTCCATCTCTGTCTCACGAGCATCGTTCGTGATCTTGGCGATGTAGCCGCCCTGGGGCCCAAGCCCGTTGCGATCGTCCATCACCCGTTGGGGCTGGTTGTTAACCACCTTACCGTCATCGTTTCCTTTCCACGTGCCTTCGTCTTCCTTGAAGCTGGCACCCCTGTACGAATGCACAACGTTTCGTTAGCAAATCCTGAACGCGAGACACGACTGGAAAAAAAAGACACACGTACGCATACCGAGGAAAGAAATATTTCTGAGATTTTGCTTCAAACGTTTCTCTCGTCTCTAGAACTTTGAAGTAACCGGTTACGAGTTTACAAAGAGCGGAAAGAAATTTCAGTTTCACAGGAGGCTACGAAAATTTACATTTGCTTTCGGAAATCGAGTTTGAAGCGAAACGTTAAGATCGAGGATAAAATTGCTCGGTTAGAGAGTGCGCTGCAAAATGAAAGATTCGATTTGAAAGGTTAAGAAGGGTAAAGCGATTCGGGACAGCCCTACTTGTTGCATGGAAGAACGCAGAGACCGCAGCACTTTTCCATTCCGGTGAGATTTTTCTCGGCCTCGCGCATGTCGGCGTTGATTTGGTCCATACCCTCCTCGATTCTGTCCAGTTGTTCTATTTCATCGTACGAGAAAACAACGTTATAATCCTCCTTGTAGCATTACCAACGTGTCATCTCGAAAGAGAACAGACAGCCAACGCGAAAATAAATCCCACGCGTCGCTGTACTCTACGCCTCGCTCGTAAGTAACCAAAGAAAAATTCATTTGCTAAGAAACCGAATACTCGAGAATAAAGGAAAACAAGAACAAAGGAACACGCTGTCCCATTCTCTTTCGAGGATTAGATACTTTATTCTCAAAAATTGAAATGAATCGTCATTTTTCGCGTTATCAGAGAATAGAGCGTTCTCGAACGATTAATTCCATCAACTGTACTGAGTTGTCTTTCAAAAAATCGCGAAACAGATAGCGACACGTATGAGGCTCTATTCTCTCATCCCAAATGGCGATCAGTGGTTTTATAATACTCTACGAGGGTTCATCGAGAGATTCGCCATATGGACATTTACTAGTTTAATAATCGTCATGTAGTTCTAACTACGTTACAAAGCTCTATGTTCAAGAAAGAAAACATAAATAAAATATGGTGAAATTCGATCGGACAACTGGTACATTTAGTCATGTTAGCAGATTAATCTGTCTCTCGACGAAGGATCCTCGGGAAAGAAAAAAACGAGTGCAACGAAAGTGCAACAGCTAAGCAAAGAGTCTCCCTACTAAGGGTATCCTAAGATCCTAAGATCGGGTGAGTAATTCTGTATGTACTGGGGTGTACGGTGGATTCTAAGGGTACTGGGTACGAATTGAACCAAATATATTTACGTAGAGTAACGCGCTGATGCAAATGTGCCGGTCAACAAATATAGTAGTAGATTGCAATAGGTTTGACTTACACCGTGCCGGAAGTACCGGAGGGATGCGTTTAAACGTGGAGCGCGTGTCGTGCGACCCGATTACATCTGTATTCTTTTTTGGATCTTTTTTCTTTTTTTTTTTCTCCTGTTTTCGGTTTGTTTGTTTTCTTTTTTTTTTCTTTTTTCTTTTTTGTTTGTTTGTTCGTCTACTTGTTTTGTTTCTGTATTTCTCTGTTTTTGTTCGTTCGCCTTCGTGAGATTACGTTCACGGAAGGAAGCGGAGTTAAGAGTAGGAGGAAGCAGGCGGGGAGAACGATAGGACGCAGAGAGAAAAAGAGAATAAACGAGATACAGAGATAGAGAGAGATAGAGAGAGAGAGAGAGAGAGAGAGAAAGAGAGAAAGACAGAGAGACAGAGAGAGAGAGAGACAGAGAGGCAGAGGAAGTTTGAGAGAAAAGAGAGAAACACAGGACGAGAGGTGGCAGTGGAAGAGAGCAGAGCGATGATCGAAGAGAGACAAGAGCGAGGAAGAATCGAGGAGAGAATCGAGAATGCAAGAGAAGGGAAATATGGCCGGGTAAGGGTGATAGAGATCAAGGCATTTAAACAAGATGCAATATTGGAGGGAAGAGAAACGTAAGATCAAGGGGGAGTAAAGTAACTGATGATTACTCGAACGTAAACGATCTGAACGTTGAAGGAATGTGAAGAGATGTCGAAAGAACGAATCTGTAGTCTTTTGGTGCTTTTTGGTTAGTAATCGACCGTTCGATCGAAAGTTAATTTCGACATACAGGGGTTGCACAGTGTCTGGACGATATTGCACGCAATTAGTGTCGTATGCATACATATATAATATCTATATATAATAACTATACACATATAATAACTATATATAAATATTATATACATCGGCGGGTGGAGAACGTATGGAGAACATATAATAGAATACATATAGAATTGGTCGTCGATCGTTGCTTTTGTGTCAGTCGAGACCAGATAAATTAGTTTCTTTTTTTTTTTTTTTTTTTTTTTTTTTTACGGCGGGTGGAGAACGTATGGAGAACATATAATAGAATACATATAGAATTGGTCGTCGATCGTTGCTTTTGTGTCAGTCGAGACCAGATAAATTAGTTTCTTTTTTTTTTTTTTTTCTTTTTTTCTTTGTAAGAGACGTTTTTACGTAAGTTTAATGTTTGTATGTCTAGATTGAAATGGCTTACCGCCTTGCTCGTCCAGCATTACGAGGGTTTTCATCCCGACCACGTGGCTCTAAACAGGCAACCGACCAATCAGCGGCGTGTTAAACGTGAGGTACAGGAAGCACCGTCGAAACGCTCCCTCGCTTCGCTCCACGAGAACATTTTTCTAGTCGCGTCTGACACCGTTGCTGGAACCACAACGGGTCCAACAGGCAAGCGAGTGTCCCTTTTCAACTTCTTTACTTCGGACGCTAACCAACGAGGAATCGGACCGCCCTGTGTCCACGAACCCTCTTTACCCAGAGAGACCCTCTAGAGAAAAAAGGACGGGCAAACAGCGAGTTAACAGGTTGATCGAACTACTAATTCACAGCCCTCCGACCACCCTCTCTGTCTCTGTGTCTGGCTAGGTAACACACGGCCACACCTGGCAGTGTTCATTGTTCCCCGTCTTCTCTTCTCTCCACTCCACTTTTCCGTCCCTGTCCTTTTTCTTCCCATTCCTTCTCACTCTGCGCATTTCCCTCGACTTTCTCTCTGGCCGAGGAAGTCGGATTCATCGTGGATAGCACCTATGCACTCTTTCGTCCGTCATCCCAATGACGATTTACCGATCGGAGGAGCGAGAGGGCGCGTACGACGATATTTTATCCTGATTATTAATTCTATTGCGGGTCAGGCTGCTGGAGGACTGGGATATTCTTTTATACGTGACAGCGAATAGAATCAATGCGCAGTTGGATTTACCAACTGCGAGACGACACCGGAACAACGTGTCGGATGTATCGAGAAAATCACGCGACAAATGCTCTCCGATGTACAATCTGCTCCAGCCAGGCTGAGGAGCGTTCGTCTAACGCGAAACAGACATCGTCCTCTAGTCGCTTCTCTGCTTCTCGGATTACAACGAACGAACCATCCGAAGCGAAAGAGCCAGTCCCAGGAAATAGAAACTCTCGGAGGAGAAAGAACGACGAATCTCGGTGATCTTTTCAACGATCATTCGAATTCGGATTCGGATTCGAAGCGCAGAAGCGACAGGATAACGATCTTCGGTAGGATCGTGGATCGTCGAGCGGTTGGTAAATCCAACGCTTCCCGGGGATCGAAGAACTCTGTTATTGGATACATTGGGGATTTATTGATTTACACGTCGATCTGTGAAATTTCCAAGAGCAAAAGAAATTAGCCAGTTAAAAATTACTACAGCAGTACTAGCGGCAGAACTTGGTTACACGCTCTAATATATTTCTGTTATCACGGAGGGTGGCTTGAAGTCTCGTCAAGGAGCTGGATAATCGAGTCTACGATAAAGTAGTAAGTGAGGGGATGAACGGATGGGGGAGAACAAAATGGATTTAATCGATGAACCGAATCGAATTAAGGGCGAGTGGCGCGGTGGCGATGATGCGAGAAGTCGAATGTTAAATAGGAGCAGACAAAGGCGTAGAAGCAGATTAAAGGAAGAAAAGACACGCTTCGTTTCCAGTATAGGCACTCAGAGTACCGTGGCGCTGTAAGATACAGAATTAGAAGGTTGTTTTAGCTATAGGACAGAAAAAGAGATCAGAACCAGAGATAAACGCGCGATCAGTTCCCGAATAGGCAGGCAGAAATATACATCTATAGTCGGTACATGTAGTCGTGCTGTTAATCAGTCCTTGGTCCATTTTTCGTTAATCCATCGTTAATCCTTCCCAAAAATGTGAAGCAAAGCTCAAACCCTTTATTCTTTTCCACTTTTTCTTAGCTTTCTTCCTTCTCAAGTAAGTCGAGGGTCGAATTGAGTCTCGGAACCGTGAGTCGATTCAATTAACTCGATTGATTTTTCACGCAACTCGAATCGGTTCAAGTGTCGTTCCACTGCGAAAGAACTCGCGCGCGCGGGAAAATCGAATAATCCATTTTATCGGCAGAATTTGTAATCGCGATTCGTTAACTTCGATACGACACGAACAACACCGAATGCTACGCGCAAAATCGTGTCAAAGTGTGCCCTATTTCGAACCAACTAGCCCCGTCAAACCGTGAAAAGTGTACGACAAAAAATCAGGTTTCTTTTTTCTTTTTTCTCTCTACTGTTCTTTTCGAAATGAGAAAAAAAAAAAAATTTCGTCTAACCATTCGAGTGAATTGAAAAACTTTGTTCGTCCGTACTTTGTATTTCTTTTTTCCTTTTTTTTTTTTTCATGTCCTGTTTCTTTTCATTTTTCGTCACTTTGCTCTCGCCTTTCTGTTTTGTTTTTTTTTTTTTTTTTTTTTTTTTTTTTTTTTTTTCTATTTTATTTCGAATATTCTCGATTCATTCTTCGAGAAAGAATTTACTTTATTTTTCGATATTCATTTTTGATTTCTGTTTGTTTATTGCTGAGGGAACTGCTTACCGCCTTGATGGTCTAACATCGTCAGAGTGTTCGCTGCGACGTCCACGCTCTACGACAGGGTCGAAGGGCCCACACGTTAACGGAAATGAAAGATCGTTCAGTGATGCGCGTGAACAACTGCGAAATTAAGTCAGAGACAAACAAGCAAACCGCGGGCACGTCTTGCCACATGGACAGCACGCGTTCTGTCATCTTTCGAGAGATCTAAAGTTTATTCGTTCATGGAGTTTCAGGTTCGTTGAATTCGGTTCGGAATTCGACGTAATCCGAGTCGTGTGACAAAACGTGCCAGGTTGTAATAAAAATAAAAACTCCATATTTTATCTACGAAAGAAAGAAATTCCGCTCAAGATGTACGTCCGTGGAAATGATCATGTGAAACGCTTCCCTCTGACATGGTGGAAATAATTTCGCATGGACAGACACCTTGAACGCGATGGGTAAATCAGAATGTAACGTATGAGTAATACAATAATAACGACGAAAAGATAAAAGGAGTCGATGGCGCGAAAGAAAACGTACGATGAGATGACGATGAGATCGTGGCTAATTAGAGCGTAATAATTGGAGCGAGTTACTAGCTAAAAATTTACATGAATTTCAACCTCCACACGGCGACATCGACGTGACACGTCTGCTTGCACCATGCGCATTGCATTGCTAAGTATAATGTAAGGTGATTCGCAAGGAACGATATACGTGTATACTGATCTTTGGCAGCTTCGAAGATGAAACGGTAAACATAGACCTACATACGTAATAAGTAAATCAGAAATCTACGTGGTATAAATACCAGGCTGGCGGTACAAAATTACAACGAAAGACAACGAGAGGGGGTGGGGGTGACAAAATGTTTCGGGGGTCTCGTCGCTTTTCCTTTCATTTTTTTTTTTTTTTTTCTTTTTTCTCTTCTGCTTTTCCCTTCGTCGTTGCTTCTCTGTCGATCAGCGTAAAGCATACACGAATCGCGCGCTACTTTCTTTCCGTTTCGAATCAATATCAACTATGATCGCACAGTCGCTTGTATATACGCGCGGTATATAACAACGATAATAATAATAATCGTAAGAATAATAACAGTAACTACTACAATAATAATGGCAATGATAATAACGATAATAGTGGTAAAAACAACGGAAATGATAATAGCGGCGATGATAATAATAATAATAATAATAATAATAATAATAATTTCTATAATCGTAATAATAATAACACTAGTAACGGTGAAAATGATAACAGCGAATATTAGAAATAATGATAATAATAAAAATAATAATAATAATAATACTAATTATAATAACAATAATAATAATATGTACACGACAGCATCGGTAATCTCGCAGATAAAAAGCGGAGGGCAGTATAATACCTACTTGGTAAGACGACGGTCGACAAAAAGTACGTTTGATGCAGAAGGGTTAAAAATCAAAGGTAAAAAGATAGAAGTATATACGTACGTGTATACATATATGTACATACATACAAACAGGTGTACGTGTGAAGTATATACATACATATATATATACAGACAGAGAGACAGTGAGAGAGAAAGAGAACGGGGAAGAAAGAGAGATATAGAGAGAAAGAACGAGAGAGAGAGAGAGAGAGAGAGAGAGAGAGAGAGAGAGAGAGAGGAAAATAAAAATCGGGACAGAGAGAAAGAAAAAAATAGAGAGAGACAAACATCTACCGCTAAGACGTTTACGAGTCATTAAGTACTTGTCTGGGTTATCGTACACTAAAGAAAAATGAGTTACACAGGTTTATATACATACACGTACGTGATATATGTATATAAACGTTATCTATAGATCCGGTACGCATATTCGTAATATGAATAGATATATAAACAGTATGTACGTATTACACGTTGACTGATAAGCGACACAGCTAGAAGCTTCGTGTTTTGGCTACGAAGTAAAAAAAGATACACAATCCAAGAAAGAACGTGTGTACTTGTGAAAGGTAAGAAAAAGAGAGAGAGAGAGAGAGAGAGACTGACAAAATACATACGTATGCGTCTAATCGAGATGCATACATATACACACGAGATACACGTCTACGCTTCGAGTACTTTATTGCTGTGTATAGAGAAGTAGAGACAGAAATAGAGAGAGAAGGCTGTCGAGAAAGAGGGGTAGGTAAAGACGTAAAGAGAAAATGAGGGAAAGAAAGGAGACAGATAAAAAATAGAGGGAGAAAGAGAGACAGAGAGAGAAGCACGAAGAAAGGGTTGTCGTTAGTAAATACTTAGGCCGAAGAAGGGCGAGAAGGAGAAAAATCGTAGACACACAAAGGGACGAAGAAACAAAACAGGGCGTTATAAACGAGTCAACTTGATCCCGCGCATGATGCTCTGTACAAAATTTGATTCGACAATAGCGTTTTTCTTTCTTTTTTTTTTGGATATCGAATATTCGTGTACTGACAGCAGCAGCAGCAATAGCAGCACCAGCAATTAATGTTTGTGATAGTCAGTGTCTTTGTCGTTTTAGTAAGTAATTAGTGGACAGTGTCACTCGTGCAAAAGTCTAAGGAAATTCTCGTTACACGGAACAAACGGTACAGATGAATATTCTCTTTTCTTCTTCACCTTCAACGATACCATATCTCTGCTAAGAATACCATCCCGCTACTGGCTACTTCCCAATACTTTTGCAGCTGACCGATTGTAAAGAAAAGTTAATAATGTTCGACGGTATTAGTAGGTGTTGGCAGTGTAATACTAGTAATCGTAGTAACGGTAATATAGTAATAGTACTAGTAGTAGTATTTTGTATAGTACGACTGTACAGTGGTAGTTGGCTGTCGCTTTTCATCGTCAACCGCGAATTCGCACTGTCTCGTTCGATACTTCCGCTATATGTATTCTAACTCGTATTAAAAAGCAAATCTACCGCTACTTCTCGTTGCAAAATAGTTCACCGAGCAGGGAGTTGCGTGTATGATTCTAAACAAGTTTTCATGACAAGTGTAGTACGACGTAGGTGGAGAGAGAAAGAGAAGTAGAAAGAAAAAAGCTGAAAAAAAAGAGAGAGAGAGAGAGAGAGAGAGAAAAAAAAAGAAGAAGACACATGAGCTAGTCAGACGCGAGAAACTTTGGTCGTCGATTAGCCAAGAGAGCAGCCCAACTCTCGAACGAAACTCAAGAGGCAAACCAGGGTGAGATACACGTCTGGTTTGGCGTGGAAGCGCGCGAGTTGGAGCATGATCGATCCAAAAGGCGATCGATTTCTTCGCGCTTCACGGTACACAGAATACGCTATTAAAAGAATGCCTTCCTACGACCCGTGACGGATAAACACGCCGGTTGGAAAATAGAAAGGGCAAAAAACTGAAAGGGAAAAGATGGATGTATCGCGAGCGGATCGATCCACGCTTCGTGATTCGCTTTCGGTCTCTTTGGCCGTAACCAACCGACCAACGAGTACACACGGTCGATGCTTAAACCGTGTGGTTAGGGTAACGAGGATACCATCGACGATGCGTGATCGATCAGCGGCGCGAGCATCGAGAATGGTGAAAATCAAAAGCACCCCTCGAAATCGGAGAAAGGTGAAGTGAAAGAGAGTGGGGGGGGGGGGA
>NW_016912807.1:263406-308250 GCF_001483705.2 Eufriesea mexicana
GGGGGTACGCGTAGCGACATGTTAACGAATCTCTCTCTGCGAGAAAAAGGTCAGGAGGTCGCGAGTGTTCTCGAGATAAGCGGCCGGTAGCGAAGTGTCTATCGATTTTCAGAGTCGGAGTCGGAAAAGTACGGGAGGCGGGGTTCTTCCTCGAGCACGTTGCACGACGAAAATTTGGGAAATGGAAGAGAAACGAAAGAGAGAAGAGAGGGGGGAAAACGTGGCGGGAACGCGACCGATCGGAACAACAAGGGTGGAAATCCGCGATGGAGCAACAACGCGAAATCGGTGTTTCCCCCCGTGATCTTCCGTGCGAGCAGTGAGATCTTGCCACGGGACCGAACGAGGGAGCCCGGAAGGAGAAGAGGGTTCCTTTGTGCTGGGTTAGGTATGGTACGAGACACAATTGTATGTAATCTGTGAGAAAAAGCCGAGGTTCCTTCTTGTTGTTTACTTATATGGCTAAAAAGCGATTCACTCACCTCCCTGGTCATCGAGTGCGACCAGAGTACGGATGCCAGCCTCCTTGCTCTACGACAGACAGAGGCAGCACAACACAGACAACCACCACCAGTGTTAGAGAGTTGTTTTTTTTTAGTAGTAAGTATATAGTATAGTAATATTAGTAGTATATTAGTAGTATATAGTATTACGGTAGGTAGAAACGGAGGGTGTAACGGAAGTCGGTGGAGAGAAGTGGGCAAAGCAAGTTAAGGTATATCTTTTCGCAAAACGGTACTGGATAATATCGTGACCGGATCATCGGGCTAGTATACGCGCGACACCAACGGGGAAGAGTAAACTCGATTATTTGATAGTTTTCGTTGGTTCTTTTTTTTTTTGTCTGTTTGTTTTTTGTTCTCGATGGGTCTAGATTCGACGCATTTTTTTTTTGTTTTTTTTTTTTGTTTTTTTCTTTCGGTTTCTGTGGATCGTTAAAGCCTTTGACGCGCTCACGACGTAGGCGATTGCAATAATATATATATACACGTGTTTATATATATATTATCCTGCCTGTGATACAGACACAGGTGGGCAGACAGGTGGAACACGCAACGTAACGTTTACGGACTGACGATATACGGAGAAACGTGATTGGCATTATTATTTATCGTTTTCGGCTCGAATGAGTATATTTCTCGATCTCTAGATTAGGCTTGTCGCTTGTTGTTGCTGTTGTTGTTCTTGATGTTGTTATCGATCATGACGATGTTGTTGTTGTTGTAGTTGTTGTTGTTCCTGTTGCTCTGTAACTGTCGTCGCCGTTGTTGTAGGTTTATTTATTTATTTACATAGATATTTACTTGTCAGATCTTCCTTCTGGCTAATCGAGATTTCGTTACAAGCGTGAAGGCTCTCACAGACTTTTGATTCTTTTCTCTGTATTGTTATTATTATTACGTTACTTTCTTTTAATGTTTGTATGTACTCATTTTGTTCTGTCTCGGTAGCGCGTGACGAGTCAAAAAGAACCGCTCACCTGTCCTCCCTTCTTCTTCCGTTCACCGAATGGAAGGAAGAAAAGAGAATCCTTGCGGAGAAGAGAGGTCGAGAGAAAGAAAAAGAGAGAAATAGAAAAAGAGAGAAAAAAAGAGAGTCAGAGAAATAGAGAAGATACTACTCGAAGAGTCCGGATATCCACGAATGAAAAGGAAATCCACAATATATTATATATATATATATATATAGTGTATGTAAAGAAAGTACCGCAGAATACAGAACGATACACGATATATATAGGTTTCCTTTTTTCTTTTCTTTTTTCTTTTTTCTTTTTTTGTGGAGAAATAAAGTAAATCGAAAATGCGCAAGACAGAAACGAAAAGTTCTCGTACACGCTTTGAGTCGCGAGAATAGGAAATTGTTTCTTTCTTTTTTCCTCAATTTTATTTTCAGAAGCAAGAGTCGACTATCATTGAGAGAATGAAAAAAAGATATGATAGGTCGATTCTTGGAAGCATTTCCCTTGTGTCCGGAAGCGAGAAATCTCGGGACTCAAACGGACGAGAGATACTTAAATAAATGCAAAGTAGAACACACACACACAGAGAAAAGTGGAGAGGGACGGAAAGGAGAGCATGAAGAGAGCGGCGAATGACCAAATGTGAAAGAAAGAGAGAGAGAGAGAGAGAGAGAGAGAGAGAGAAGAGAGAGATAAAGTGAAAGAGAGAAGATGAGAGAGAGCAAAGAAAAGGATACGAGCTTTTCGACTGGGTAAACCCAACGAGGGAGGAAACGTTGTCGTAATCGTCGTTTTTAACAAACGATACTTATCTTTTTCCCTTGCAATTCGAAGCGAGACTGTTGGCCAGAGAGCTCGGAATCTCTACAACCCCGGCGAGCTCATTCCTGTGTTCCCTCCGTTCCAGCCAAACAAACGAGCTCTGATTCAAACGAATCGCGGGAGATAGAGAAACCAAACTTCCAAAGAAATATTAAACGAGAGAAAAAAAGGAGAAAAATATATATATATATATGTGGAGAGAAAAAAAGAAAGAATGAAATAGACTCGAGACTGCAAGGGAAGCGTGCTATAAAATTATCATCCATTAATGCTTGACTGTAGCCCGCGGAACTAATTAAGGGTGAGCTTCTCTGGACCGCTTTTGTTTAGTCGGTCACGAGAACGGAAACAAAAGAAGTTCTTTGCTCCTTTCCTCGTTCAGCTTGAAAGAGAAGCGTGTGCATTCATCCACGTAGGAAATGTGCATGAAGTTCCAGAAAAAGAGAAGGAAATCAAAACGAGATAGAGCGAGCCGTTGAATTTCAAGTCTTAGTTCGAGTATTTACCGGATATTCATTTAGCCTCGCAACGTTTTATTCGTGACTATCCCGAAAGCCATCGTCGTTACGCTCTTTTCTCGGGTAAATACTCTGTCGAATATCATAGGTGCATATAAAGAGAGAGTAACGAGAGTGGAGGAGTTCGATCGGTCGTATGATAGTGGTTGACGGTGGTGCTCGTGGTAGTAGTCGTGGTGGTAGTCGTGGTGGTAGTCGTGGTGGTGGTGGTGGTGGTGGAACGGCATCTTTTCTACGCGAAACAAACGACAGACAAGACGAGAACGATCGGCGAGAATCGCGACTGAATCCGCGGCTGAAAGCAAACCAAAGAAAGAAAAGAAAGAAACGAGGAGAACAAGGGGATGGCATAGAGATTGACATGGCATCGGTGACTCCTGGCGAACAGCGACGCAGCTTGTCTCTGGAAACGATCGAAATCGATCGAACGAATGGAAAATTTCTATCGCGGACCAGCTACCTCACTATTCGCGTGTGAATCCCTCGTATACGAGCTGTGTCTCTGTGAGTGGTGACTGAATGTGATTGTGATTGTGATTGTGATTGTGATTGTGATTGTGCGGAAGAGAGATCACGAAGTATCGATAGAATGATACCAAAACCAGAAAAGTGACAGCACGATGCATTGAAAGAGATAGACGGAGAGAAAATGAAGAGTGTTCTCGCGGAGGACAGGCAAACACACACAGGCAGCCAGACAGCCAAAGCAGATAGGCGGCAAAGTTCGCGAAGTCGCGCGATATTCTTCATCGAAATCGCGAGAATGATCTGATCGATGTTCCCCTTTTCCACGTACATTTTAACAAACTATCCCGTGCAACGTTTCATACGTGTATCCGCGTATACGCGATCGGAATTATCGATCGCGTGGATTAAAGTTTGCTTCGAAAACTCTGCAAGCGAGTAGGCAACAAAGTTCTCCTATGTAAGGTAAAAAGTACACCGGCGGCAACGAATTTGTCCCAGACGCGAATCTACCAAGTCAAAGTCGCTCTTGTCTCGATTAATCGTTCGAGTACTGGAAAAACCAACGGGGGCATGATCGATTGCAGCTCTGACGAAGAATACCGACTCGTCGCCACGGTGTAAATTTTGCTTGTGAGGAAATTTGCGATGGCAGGCAGGCGGGCGATCGAGCAAGCGAGTGTAATTGTCGAATTTTAAGCAAGCGAACATACACGTGGGCACACACCGCACACGTGAGAACACATACATACACAGCCAGCAACACGGACAATATCGATAAATGCCCGGTTCAGCCAGCAACACGGATTATACACTGGTAGCAGCGACAGAAGTTGCCGGTATGCGCGCTCTTTTCTCGATTCGCAATTTTAAAATCGAGTAACGATCCTTCTTTCTTTCGTCGAGATCAGAGCTGTTGTTATAGTCATTTACCTGTCTCGGCCAGCCTCTAATAGACAATTGCTTGACAAACTATAGGGAGAGAAAATCATGGCGTTCCCTAGAGGCTTCCAACGCTCCAGTCGGGGCGAGCCCTTTCTTCCCGATTCGACGATCGGCTTGCTTTTGCTTTCCGCAGCAATACTTTCCTTCGATATCTCAGCCGATTCTTTAAAAAAAATCACGATACAGCAAGAAAACGTACAAGGGTGCCACATACGCAAACGAGGAGAAAATATCTCTTTGTATTTCGGTAAAAAAATATCAGGTTGGTGAGAAAAAATATTCCATCTGCTCGACACCGATCGTCGAATCGATAGTTTCTTGAACGTGTGATACACAGTGGGAGAGAAAACGTTGCGCGTTTGCACACAGGTTGCATGGAGATAGAAACGAAGAGAAACAGAAAAAGGGAAGAAGGAGACGGAAGCAACTGAAAGAGGATTGTGCACGTACATACAAGAGGATCGTTATTTCTTCCGATATCTTCGTGTTCTGAACGTTAAACGAACGCATTCTTCTCGACCGTTTTTTTGAATTTCCTCGATTTTCGCGAAAAATCGGTGCAAAGAAGTTTGTTCGTTCCCGTCGAAATGTTATTAAAAACAAGAGAGTAAGAGACAGATCGAGAAGAATCGAAAACAAAGAGAAACGAAAATACAGGGAAGAGGAACGGGAAGAATAAGAAAAGAGAAAGAGTAGACGCAAGAAAAAGGAGACATAAAAAGCCCTATTACCCTCTGTCTTAATCGCTATGACCGTGATTATCAAAAATGTTCCACGCAACGTAAGGTTGTATAAAAGGGTTGAAATACGCCATCTACCGTAACGCGTACGGTACAATGGGATTGTTAAATGGTACCGCGCAATCATCGATGCTCCTTCATTCCTTCTAATTTCGCATCGCGTCAAAAGCGTTCTCTGTTTTCCATAGCGTCCTTTCCAAAAGACCCTGTGCATGTGCTGGAATTCACCGTTGCTGAAAAAAAATATCCTCCACCACTGGTAGCATTAAGAGTTATTTTTTTTTTTTTTGCATTTTTCTCTAATTTTTTCCTGTTTTTCCTAATTGCTTTTACAATAAATTTGCGGCAACTGCCCCCGCCGTCCGGGTTCGTACATTCGAAGCCTCTCAAGAGCCTGAAGCTCGAACAGCTCGAACAACTTGACTGACATCGACAGCAATTTCGTACATATATATATATCTATACGTATGGGCAGATTTCTTTTAATTTTAATGGCATCCCGCGTGTGAAGTATGTACGTACACCAAATAGTTGTTGACGTCTCCAGTGCTCGAAATGCGACACGTGCTAATTAGTGCAGCCACAGATAAGTAGCAAAAGAAACTGGAATGGAGCGATGCAACGACCCTTTAACCCCTTCGCGTGTGATCTTTTCTACTGAACCGTGAATACGTTTAACATTCCCCGTGATGCAAAGGAGTATTTCGAAATGTAAAACGATCGAGAAAATGGATTCTTCCGCGTAAGGAGGGGGTACACCCCCGCTCGGGGTTATCAGGTATCGATTGCATCTGCTCCTTCGACAATTAGTAACAAGTTAAACGGGAAAAGAATGAAGACATCGGATGTACACAGTAATAGTTCCGCACACACTTATAGAGACGTACATACATATATCGAGAATAGATATCCAAGATACGAGCATAGACAACGAATAATTATGCATGGGAAGAAAAATGCGGAGCTGAAGAACGTAGACAGAATACACGAAACACGCGCACGAACGCACGCGTTCCGTTTGCTTTTGCAACGATGCATATCGATCGGATATTTTCTCTTCGATCGTGGTTTAAAAAAAAAAAAAAAATATGTAAAAGAACGACGATTTACGCGCGATGAAACATGTCAAGGTTGACACGAAACGGGTGCAAGAACATGACATCGCCGTTACCGCGTGCATTCGTGCTACGGATTACCGTCTCGGACCGCGTCGATGCGTCGTCTTACAATTCTTCCGAGTACATTCGCGGCGATCCCAATGGGAACGAATAATATATAAATTGCTTGGCACCGGTGCGAAAGCATTTTCTCCCCTTTTTTCTTTAAGAGGATAATCTCTTTTTTGCTTCCGTCGCAAAAGAATCCGCGCTACAAGGCCACAATATCCCGAATATGGCTATTATTTACTACCGCTGTCTACATACTGTTTAAAATGCATATAAGTATCATAGGAACGAAGAATGCTTCTAGCGCCAGAGCTGAGGCAAATACTATTTCAAGGTCCTCCAACACGAACGAAATATCTTCGTTGTACTTCGTTGTAAATTGCACGAAACGTCACTCCATTCTCCCTCGTATATGTACATGCATATATATTTATATATACACGCACACATATACATGTCCAATTTCACAGTTTCAGGACTGACCGAAATAGTATTTTGCCCACCTCTCTCCAGCGCATTTTCATCCTTTTATTTTTCCTTTTTCTTTTCTTTTTTTCTTTTTTTTCTTTTTTTTTTTGACTTTGTTCCTTCAACTGCACGCCGTCACGTTCACCCGAGGATTGACCATGACGCCCATCTTTGCCGCAATATAACACGCAACGATTTTACCAACGGCAATTAGACTTCTATATTCCATGAGAGAAAATCTGGGAGTAAGAACTCCGGGAATAAATCGCTATAGTAACGAGGATCGAGGATTAGTACCGAGGATGATCGAGGATGAAGGTTAATGCGTAAATAGAAGAGAATAGTTTCATAGGGATGAGACAAACTCACCTCCTCGCATAGTGCCAGCATACGCCTCGTACTTTCCAGGGACTGAAACAAAAGAAATCACATGGATTAAGCGATACACGTGCGCAAATAAATCCTAATTATTTTATCAAGCTTCCAAAACGCGGATATAGAAGTTCTAAATACTTCAAACGACACTCGCGGTGTTATATATCTCAAACGAAGAAATATATCATCCCAATTCATCATCCTGTCAAGTCATAAACAAAAATACTCTTTGATGTGCAACTCCGCGAAATCTCTTTGATACCTGACACGATGGACTTCCTACAGAATAAATCCTGGCATCAAGTCGATATACACACCTCATCTGTAACTTGATCGGCCTTCAGCTGTAATTCCTGCAATTCGGTGCGAGGTGGTCCGCCCTCCACCGGACCCGGTGCTGATGTTGGGGCAGGCATCTTGTCGGGTGCCTGACGATTAGCTCTCTTCTATAATGGCACTTCCTCTTCGGTCGCTCTGTACCCCACGCAGCTCCTTATTTGGGAACTCGTATGTTCTGCAACATTAAAGGTAAACGCTAGGTTAGACGACCATTCTCCCACTGCTCCTCTGTGCTCTGGCGACTCGAGTGAAGCATGAATGACGACCGCCCAAATGCTACCACCGGCTCGCCTCAATGAAATCTAAGCAACGGTCTAAAGGGATCGACGACGAAATTCAGACAAGTATACATCGAACTATCTACAATCGCTTTGGTCCCCGTTCCGTATACCTGCTCGACCGAGAAAAGCAAATACCCAGCAGACGTACATACGCATCGGGGTATTGAAAGAGCGCGGGAGAGCAGAATAAATGCGTACTTCCGAAAGTAGGGGCCACGGGGTACGTTAATGAACGGTAGTCGGTGTAATACGACCAACGAAGAGTACAACGAGGCGCGAAAGTCTGTCAGTGGCGAAACACTGGAATGAGCCGATTCAGAGTGTGGAGAATCTGCGATTGCGAAATTTTACGCAGACATTTGGCAAAAGCTGCCTGCCAGTCGGTCGTCGTGGGTGCATGTATACGCGTTTACGTGGCGGAGCTACGTGTGTGGCGGTGTTCCTACGAAAATCAATACCCGACGACCGACCGACCGACCGACCGACCGACCCACCGACCGAATCGCGCGCAGACGCACACGACCGCGCCTTCTCGCCGTGCTTCGTGCTTCCTGTCTCACCAACCCTTCTATAACCAACCCCTTTCCTAACTCTCTTCGCGTATACACGCACACACGTATCGTCTGGACGACCACCCACCACTTCTTCCTGGGAGCAGCACGAGAACCGATCAGCTGGGATCTCTGACGACGTATGTAGGTTGCTCCAAGGAACACCGCGAAAGCTTGCACACACCGATGCATCCGCCTCGATGCGCCTCGATAAATAAGCTGCTTTTTTATACCATGCTTTCGACAGCCTCCTGGGAGATTTCCGCGTTATCGTAAATAGTGCTCCCTATAGCCCATGGAGGAACTTGCGTCATGCGAATGACGGGGAACTTTTGTCAGCCAAGTTGCGACAGCCAACTAGACGATACATGCAGGAAGATGTAATTCTTCGAGGATGTTCCACTTAGATATCGAGGTTGCAAACTAAGGCTCCCTTGAACAATCGGTCCAAAGCTGCCGTTCAGACCAGCAGATCGCGGTCTATCCCTGAGAATCGCGGAGACTCCTATTCTCAGCGAAGACTCGCTCACGGTTCGTAGCGCACGGAATACCTTGTTAATGCATTAAGACAACTAACAGGGAGAGCCCGGTAATTGGCACTTGTAAATTTAATTGCTGCCGGATAAGCTACCCCTGTGACGGATGAACTGTGGATACCAGTGACGAGCGAAAAGAGACTACGAAAGGGCATGTGCATAACACGATCCTTAGGGAAACTAGTTCACGCCAGGGATAATAAAGCGACGAAATTACAGTGGCCTCCATGGACGTTGATTTTGTACAACCCAAGTTATGGCGTGATCAATTGACTGAGCCTGTCCTTGCCCTCGAGACGAAGTTGGCTCGTTTCCAGGGCGAAAGGTATCGTGTCGCTTCTCCTGGTCACGGTGCACCTCGCCAAGATCACGGGCGACTAGTCAGACCTGGAGGACACCGCTTGTATACCCTCTCAATCGCAAACAAACAGATATTGGTGTTCGATAAAGCAAAAATGAAGAGCATTCGGAGGAAATCGTGTTTAGGAATCAATACCGACCTCCGACCAAATCTTCCTTCTCTCGAACTACGTGCATTCAAACACCGGTACCAATCAGACCCTTCTACAGGCGACTCGTATTAAATCCTCAACTATCTTAATCCTCGGTAATTATCCAAATATTGCTGAATCCTTTTAACGAGAACCGCGATAATTCGAAATTCTTTCAAATCGCTGACCACGCGACCCGTGTCGATAGATGACGAGACAATACCGTAAACTCTTTGCCTGGTAGTTGCGATTCGTTGCGACTCATGTCGTAATCCTAGATTCTGCAAGGTGTGTGCGAAGCTGATGCCGTTTTTGACCGTGAAAAACGCAGGTTGAGAAGGGAATCGTAATAACAATCTCGCGATCACGTGGGGGCATGGATACACATGCAAATCCGTCTTATGAAGCGATCGCGCAGCGCAACGTGTTGGATGCCGGCAAGATGACGCGGACATGTCACGATCCACACGCTCGCAGGTACACAAACGAGCTACGTGTTACTCGAATATTATGACGTACGTTTTCCTATTTAGACTGGCTCGAGGTCTCACACTCCTCGCATTCGAATCATATTCATTATTTAATACAAACGTTGGCCAAGTTGATAAGAAACTTTGCAGTATCGAGCGGCTAATGCTTATGAGGAAACAAATGAGTTAATCGCGGTGCTAACGAATCGATAGGCGCCGTGAAAGAATTGAAATACCTCTACAAACGTGCGAAACATTTTTCCCAATGTTAAAATTCGATGAAATTATTCGAACCCTGAATGAGCTATTTTTGAATACCATTCGACATACTTTACAGCATCCCTGTAAGCAACGTTCGAAATTCGATTTACAAAATGGTACGTGACGTTGCTGAATTTTAATCGAAAATTACGCGATGATAAATAAAAAGTCGTGACTCGTATAGAGGAGGTGAGAAAATTGATATTTTTATGCATTCTCGCGACTCATACTTGCGTCACTGCAATTACGCAGTTCATCCTCCGTCGAAGAACAAGAATAAAATACAAATATTCTGACGTCATGCATGCTCTCTCGCACACTTGTCCGCGCACACACGCGCCAACTCATGCGTACATATGTGCGTGCGCGCGCCAGCACCCTCTTATCATATACATATACAGTCGGGTGTTTTTCATCAATGACGCTCAGCTGTTAACGCCGGTAGAAAAAGCATCAAGAGATTACTCTATAATCGAGAATGCTCGTCACCTCCAACAATATCCAGTTTCTAATTGATAAACGATGAAAATAAGTATTTACAAAGTTTCGTGTACGCATTAGATAGACCGCGCATACGTATAACATTAAGAAATCAATAAATAAAGTAGCCGGTTCGAGACGGTTAACGCGATGTTATCTCACCGTTGGAATAACTTCAAAGATTACGATCGAATACATAATACGTATGTTTAAATAAACGTACACTTAATTAAATTAAACTCACTCTCGGTCGAATTTGTTTTTACGCTTCTCGAAAAGCTAGGAACAACACAAAGATAGACCCCTGCATGGTGCACGTTAAATGTCAAACGCATCTGATTCGAAAGCTAATAATTTTACGATAAAATCGAATCAGCCTTTAATACCGAGCAAATGTTTAACGAAGTATGCCCGGCTTCTCGTTTCCTCTTTGTATAAGGAAAAGTATTTGAAATATTCTCGTGTACGTGACAGATACGAACCGTGGCATTGGCATTGATTTAAAGTCATCACGTTTCTAAACGAATCTCTACATTCGCGTGTGGTGAAAAAGAAATCAGTAGCTGTAATCCAATTCACGCAGAATTCGAGTCTAAATGATATATATCTATAAAGATAAAAAAATAACAATCCTCACGATTAACAGGAAAATGTTCCCGTATCACTGTCGTCGTAATACAAGATTGGAAAAAGGAAGACTATGCAGTGTCTAGCTATTATTACTAACCGTAACTCGTCAATAAAGTTGTCTTCTGGGTGTTTCCGCCGCTGGTAATAATTTATAATTGGCTGATTTAAGAAGAAATCGCGAATTAAAAATTTCAGAACTATCACTGACACTTTTTTTATAAAAGTGTAAAAACCGGTAGAATCGAAAGTAAAACTCACGAAACTATGTTCTCTCCGACTACTCCGAGTACTCAGCTACTGAGTGAGAAACGAGCAGTCGCGGAGTTTCAGAGCAGCGTTGGACTTGAAGTGGGGGTAAAATGTCGTCGACAAGGAAAAGCACCAATAGGAAGCTTCGATTACAAAGCTGCAAACTCCAGGCGCGGGAATATGTATTTTATGTTATAATACTTATCTTTTGATAAAAAATTGTATATAATATAACATTTAATCGATGTAATAATTAATTATATACTTTAACTAATATTAGTTAGAATCAATTATTCAATTATTACGATGCAAACAATATTCCTGTGGTTTGAGAACCACTGATTCATTATGCCGATTTTCAAATATAATATCGCTCTTGCACCAAGAAAATAGCTATCGAGTTTAAGTATATGTTGAAAATAGTTCATGTAAAATAAAGAATATGTTCTATCTATAATTTAATTTATTTAATGGTTAAATAAATATAGTATTATGCTATGAAAACAATACACAATGCGAAAAATAAATATATATACTACAGATATTTATAAGTTATAAGAATATGTAGTTCTGCTAAAATAAATTAAAACTCTATTATATGAATTATAATACCATATAAACGTTCTTTTTTTTTTTTTTATTTCGCGTATTATAATAACTAATATAAAAATACTTTTTAGAAATATTTTAAAATATAATGCACATCATTATGAGATAAATACTTTCAAGAAAACAGCAACTTAAAAAGAATTAAGTGCATATTATTTACATATATCCCTAATTAAGTTTATTGTTTTATCTTTTTATCTAATTTATAAAATTTATCTAACTTAATAAAATATTTTCTAAAATAAGTGAAAGATGAATTAGCAAATAATGGAAAGATATAATATTCTGCAAAAGTTAAAGTAATATATTATGGTCTAAATATATAACTGTCAAATATAAATATAACTAGATTTTTCCATTGTGAACACTAAATTACCACATAACAATTTAATATGTTAAACATTATACATATACTAAATTGAATTAATAATCTATAACATATATAGATACAATAATCATAAATAATTTGAAGAAAAAGAAAAAATTTACTTGATTAATTATACATGTGTTTAGTTTGCAATGTACAACAATAAAACAGAGCAAAGAAATTTTATAAGCAGAAAAATAGAATATGTTAAATATTCTGAATTTAATAAAATTAGTAACAACAGAAGATACGTACTTTAATGTGAGTCAAATGATAGCTAGAGTAAAGTAGAAAATCGATACAACTTCACTGCAATGTGGTACTTTGTTCGCTTTCACCTATACGAGCTTCGTTTAAAGTTAGAATAGGTAATATATTCGCTTACCAATGGTAATTAATGATTTTCCATATACCGCGAGTAAATTACCACGTAATTTCGTGAATTGCTGTTTTTTCGAGAACACTGCAGTAATCACTGATGATCACATCGATACGGTGAAACAGCTGCTGCTTTTTTGACAACCGGAACTTGAAAATGGTTAACATCAGTTTTAAAAATGGCGCGAAGATTTGAATGTATGAACATACGAACATTTTCCAATTGTTATAGAAAATTTATCAGATATATGTAATATGTTAAAATTAATAAACATATCTACAAGATGTCCCAATCTAATATTTCAAAATTAGTTATGCATTGTATAATTTTTTTTCGTCATAAAAGAACATTGTATCAGATATGATTGCAAACAATTATAATTAATTTTATCATTTTAACAATTAAAAGATATTCTAAATATTTTGCATTAAATATCTTATGTAAATATTAACATTGTTATAATAAAATTCTCATACTAACGAAATTTTACTATATTTCAAGTACATAACATTTTTGAACTTGTGTATGTAGAAATATTTTTGCATATCTAAAACTCATAATCATGATTATGAGTTACAGTAAAAAGCTTTTGTTTTTTCTTATTATTTATGTATTTATCATTATATAATGGTATAAATGTTTAAAATTTTTAATTTAAATTTACATATTTTACATATTAAATTATATTACTTACTAAACAATCAAATATTTATATTAAAAAAAATGTTCTTTACATTTTATACATATACAAAGATATTAATATCAAATTATAATCTTGATTATAAGAATTAATAAAAGCAAAGTTAATTTAATTACTTAATTAAATTATAGAACTTATCTTATCTTTAATGCGATAAAAATGCTTCTGGAAACATAATAAGTTTACAATTGAAAACAAATGCATGTTTTTCTTAATATAAATGATTACCAGTCATTCTTACTCTGTCATTTCTATTTATATTGAAAAGTTATTACATTTATCGTTCCTGTTGAAATCTGTCATTTTTGCTTATGTTGTATATACATTTGCATGAAAAGTGGAACGATTGAAATCACACCGAAGTTTAAGAATTGATTATCATTTTTAATTAAATGATATAGAAGAGTATAAAAACACAATCAAAGAGTCATCTCCGTTAGTTAGAGGTCAAAACCGTTCTGTAAATGTAGTAAGATGGCAGGCTTACTGTTGTGTACAACGCGCCTTTTATCTTTACTTCTTATTAATTTATTCTTTGTCTCTTCTGGTCCCGTCATCAAATCAATACAAAATGTCCCTGAGCCCTTAATTCGAAGTGCTTTGAATTCTTTAAATCAAGATTCTCCTACGCATCATACATATAAGGGCGGTAACCTAATTAGCGCGCAAAAAATGGTATGTCTTCTATAAATTTCCTAAAATCAAATCTTGATTACTAGTAATAATGAAAATTTTTAAATTGTGTGCTTGTATTAATTTGATAAAATTTGATTGATTGATTCCTTACCTTTTAGGAAGAACCACCATATGCAATATACAGACTTACATTTGATTTAACTCCTATTTGCAAAGGAACATTGGAACCTTGCCCTCGAGAAGCATGTGCCATTGAAGTGAAACAACATGAACTTGGCGATATAAATATCTTAAAGGAATCTATACAATGCATGTATTTGTATCCTCAATCCAAACAGGATGATCCATTGCAAGTGCAAGAAAGTAATCATGATCAAGATCACATTATTGAAAATTTGGACAAACAAATTATCAATAATCAGAGTGTTGAGTTAGACCATGAAATTCAAAAAAATGGAGACCATGTTGACAGACCGTTTATAGCAATGAGAGCTTCTAGTCCTAACTACTGTCCAGGATGTCCGTATGAATTAAATCCAAATTTACCTGGATTTACTGCTTTTGGAGAACAAGTAGTAAAGTCAATGGATGAATTAATACAAAATGATTTCAAACACAAAGTAATTAATATTGCAAATGTAACTCGTGCTGTGCCACCTTCATCTAATATTATACAGTACCAAATTTTATTTTATATAGGAGAAACTAACTGTTTGAAAAATGCAGTAGAACAACAAAAATGTTTTGTACAGGTAAATCTTCCTGTCAAGATATGTTTGGTAACATTTGAAGAACAACCGTGGCAACAATCTAGTCGTAAGATAATAAAAAATAATTGTACTATGGATGATAATGCGGAAATTAAAGAAAATGTTAATTTTTATTCAACATTAAATAGCGAAGCACTTGTAACATCAGTACCTAATAGAGAAGAAGCAAATTATGAAAAGTGGGAAGCTCTAGAAAATTTGAGAAATATTCTGGATAATTATACTTATGTTACAACAAAAGACTCTGAAAAACTAGAGCAATCAGTAGTAACAGAACACCCTATTCTAAAAGTTTCAATAAACAAAAGTGACAATAATGATAAACCACAAGAATTTGAGGATAAAGTAAAAGAATTTAATGAATTTCTGAAAGATTTTGATGTACCTACTACAGAAACTCGATCAAATTTAGAAATAAACAAAGATGAAGTTAAAGAAGAAATCATTTACCCAACAAAGGTTGATTCTGCAATTAATACGTCACACACCTTATACAGGAATAAAAGATCTGTTGTTGGTGCACCTATGAGCATAAATGTTAATGACCCTATAGTGCAGGAACTTGTAAATAAGGGTTTAACAAAATTTTCAGAAAATTCTGAAGGTTCAAACGAACCAATGATAGCTGAAATTGTTGATGCTTCGCGACAAGTAGTATCTGGCTACTTATATCTAATAAAAGTTAAATTGGGTACAAGCAATTGTCCAAAAGGTACTAAGAACAATTGTCAGTTAAAAGAAGGAACTGAAATTAAAGAATGTTTATTTGAAATATGGTCTCAGCCATGGATAGATAATGGATCTCCAAAAATTACCATCCATTGTGATGTAAATAATCGTCGGAAACGATCTTTGCAAGGTAAACTGTATAATTACAAAATGTTGAAAATAGCTCAGGAGATGAAAGATCAGAGCTTATTTGCAAATTTTGTTAAGACATTTAACAAAACATATGCTTCAGCTGAAGAGAAGCAACAACGTTTCAAAGTCTTTAAAATGAATCTACAGATTATACAAATGTTACAAACATATGAGCAAGGAACAGCTCAATATGGTGTTACAATGTTTGCAGATCTTACGCCTAAAGAATTTAAAGCTCGTTATTTAGGTCTTCGCCCCGAATTGAAACGGGAAAATGAAATACCTTTTTCCGAAGCTGAGATTCCAGACATTTCATTACCACACAAATTCGACTGGCGAGATTATGGTGTAGTTACACCTGTAAAAGATCAAGGTCGATGTGGATCATGTTGGGCATTTTCTGTTACTGGAAATATAGAAGGACAATATGCAATTAAGCATGGGAATTTATTATCTTTATCTGAACAAGAATTAGTAGATTGTGATACTTTAGATGAAGGATGCAATGGAGGATATATGGACAATGCTTATAAAGCAATAGAAACAATAGGTGGTCTCGAATTAGAATCAGATTATCCCTATGATGGCAAAAATGAAAAATGTCATTTTGTGAAAACAAAAGCTACAGTACAAGTTATTGATGCTGTAAATATTACATCAAATGAAACAAAAATGGCACAATGGTTAACTCAAAAAGGTCCAATTTCAATTGCAATTAATGCTATTGCCATGCAGTTTTATTTTGGAGGAGTTTCACATCCAATTCACGCTTTATGTAACGCTAATGCCTTAGACCATGGAGTTTTAATTGTAGGATATGGGACAAGCAGTATGTACATATACTTTTTAAATACACTATTTTTTACACATTTATACAATGTATTCTTTTTCAGGATATCCTATCTTTCATAAAGAATTACCTTACTGGATAATAAAAAATAGTTGGGGTCCACGATGGGGCGAGAGCGGTTATTATAGAGTTTACAGAGGAGATGGTACCTGTGGTCTTAACAAACAACCTACAAGTGCTATAGTTGCATAACAAATATATTTAAGAAACTAATGGCTTTAATAATAATATTTAACTTCTTTAAAAAAAAAATTATATTTTTTTTACTAATATAATACGAATATTAGTCGCTTGTATTCTAAAGAATTTTATGTAACATATTTTAATGATTAAGCATCATAAATATTTTGTTTCCTAAGTAAAATTGCAAGTTTGCAATAGTATAAGGATATAAAGTTTCCATAATTATGATTATTTGAAATCATAATAATGTTTTCATAATAAAAAAAGCATATGGGTTACAAATATTTGTTTCTCATTTTGTGTTGATATTCGGTACTTCCTTACTATTTAATAATTTGCATAAGCAAACTTAATAATAGCAACCTTCGAATATCGAAAATTTGTTAAAGGTAATGTGTACAGACATTAATTTAGTAACAAATGAACTGAAACATCAATTCAGAATGTAATTAAAAATTATATTTCTCTTATTTTGACAGTCATAAATATATTTCCTTGAAATCCTAAATTAACACAAGCAATGCATTGTTGCTATCAGAAGTGTTCATATACTTTTTAAATTTCATTTATTGTAAATTATAAAATTTCACATACAGAAAAAATGTCTTTAATGTATGTGATTTCTATGCCGATTTACGGCAAAATTCGGATTTTAGTTACAAATGCGAAATTACAACATATAAAATAATATGCATCTGTAACTTAAATACAGGGATTCCAACGATAATTTCTATAACTTGAACGTGTTATAGAAATTTAATTCTGTTCTTTGATTAATTGTTTATCAAAAATGTACTGACAAATGTTAACAATATTTATTCCGTGAATACGTCATAAAGTGCGCTTACGTAGTATCTCTAGGATATTCAAATACCTATTTTTCCATTTACACATATATCCTAATTTCTTTAAGCGATACGTTCAACGCACATCAGCTGAAAAAAGAACTATAATATTATAAACTAAGTACGCGAAAAAAATACTTATTACAAGATATAGGTAACGTTTATAAATTGCTACTTTCCTGTTGAAGAAATAACACAACGTCACGGAATAAAATTAAACACAGAATGTTGCATTATACAAATCCAATGCAGATAGTATAATTAGGATATATTTCACATAATGTACTCTGTTTTCGTACTGTATGGCAATCTTTATCAACTACCTGTATTGTGTTATATTTGTAATACATTCAATATCAGTTGGAAATTCTTTAGCATTTCCTGCACTGTATTATGTAAAATACATTAAGAAAGAACTTCATGCAAACAATTAATTGTATTGAAAGAAAAACATCAGTACGACAAGTATTACTATTATTCGTGTCAGGTCACTGATGTGTCATTGGAACTTGAAAGAATTTTGCTTCCTTTCTTTTTGTTTGCCATCTTTAGATGTAAAAATAAAGATTATAAAATGTACAGTAGATACAGCAACGCAATGAAAGCTGATACAGGAGAAATTTTGTATTGTCCACTAATAATAATTATAAGATCCCCATTGATTATATGGTCCATATGCTTGTGGTCCTCCTTGTCCATATTGCCAATTCTGATAATTGGCATAATTAGGATCTGAAGGGGGTGGATACTGTTGATAACCCTGTTGATATCCACCTTGACCACCATATTGACCACTTTGAAATTGTTGCTGTGATTGATAAGGTCCACTTGGGCCACTGCTATACTGGTATGATGATTGTGAACTTACAGATGGTGGAGGTGGTACATTAGACTGGTCTCCAGTTTTAACTTTTTTGGGAGGAGAAGTATCCCTATAAAATATGAAATTTAAGCTGTTTCATAAGTGTCGATGGTAGCTTAAATACTTTTTTGTACAAATAGCACGTACGTTTTGGTATCATCGTTTTTCGTCTTTTTCCGTTCCTTTGCTTGTTTAATACATTTCTGAAATTGTTCATGAGCCTTCAATACTTGTCGAATATCTGGACTAAAATCTTCAAGGAATTCTACTTTACGTTGTGCAAAAAGTACTCTTTGTTCAAGATCAGCATGTTCTCGTTCTATAAACATATCCATGTATCCCACAATTTCTTGAGTATCAACTGGAGTTCTTTGCATTCCCAGATCAATCAATTGTAAATAAAGTCTTGGATTATCTTTATCTTTTTCTGTTGCCTAAAAGATATATAACATGAGTGTATAATGGATAAAATTTAGAATCATTCATCAAAAGTACAATCAAGTTATAGAGCCAAAATAGATAAAATGTATTATGAAAATTAAAACGAGCATACCTTCAATAATACTTTGATTGCCTTATCCACATCATTTTTTACTTTACATAAAAATCTTGCATATTTGACTACAATGTTATTCGCGATAGTTCTATTCTTACTATTGCTAATATAATTTTCATACAATGTACAAGCTTTATCTAAATCCCCTCTTCTACGTTCCAAATTTATTCTTCGATATGCCACTTGTAACATGTTTGGTATTACATTATCAATATTTTCCAATATGTTTGCTGCTTTTTCGAAATTACCCTGACCTTCTTCAAATGTTGCCCACTGTAGATGTAAATTTGGTTTCTTTGGATGATGCACCATGCAAGCTCTAGTATATACATCTCTTATTTTTTCCACATTATCACCTTTCAAGGATTCCAAATAACGAACGAACTATAAGAAAATTTAAGGCTGCTTAAAGCATTCATTGCAGAAATACTTCTGAATGAATGAACATAAGTAAAACTCACTCTCATCCAGAATTCATCATATAAAGCACATGCTATTAAACATCTTTCAAATAAGATAATTATCCGATTCTGATCTTTTTGTTCAATTTCAAAATCTAAATATTCCTTCCAATTTTTTAACTGACATCGTTCTAAAGGTTTAACGTGGAAATATGGCCTTTTAATCTATAAATAAAAATTAAATATTTATATTACAAAAATAAATGTTGCACAGAATTATACAACATGTATACCTACACCTTCTTCATATGACCATCTTGCAGCAACTGCATTAATATTAGCTTTATGCATTTTACGCCTACTACTAATAATTTTTTCCCTTATAGCACGGGTTTCTTCATCAGTTGGCGGAAGTTCATGTGGTGGTGGTTCTTCTCCAGGTGGTGCATCATCTGCTGCTGAAGTAGAGGTACTATCATCTGACTTCAGAAGTGCTTTCACTTCAGCACGCAATGCAAGAAAATCATCAACATTTAAAATACGATTTGGTAGATTTGAAGAAACAAACTCTTGAAATGCATCAAAATGGGAAATATAACCAAGTGTTGGAGTACACAATAGACGATCATATAAGGCTGTTACTCTGCTTAGACGTTTGCCTTCCAGTTCCCATTTTATATAGCTTTCCCAAAGACGATCAGATCTGCACAAAAAAAAGGTACAAATCTGTTTTAAGTACTTAAGTATAATTAGATAAATATGTGCATAAAATCAAAAATAATTCTCACCTGAATTCAAGACCACATGCTTGGATAGCTCTTTCATATTGTTCTCGAAGTTTCTCTTCATCTTTTTCATAGACGGTTTTGCAGTGGTTGATGTAATGAAGCCAAAGGTCGACACTGAGCGAAATAGCTTTCAAACCTTGGTCGAATACCTGTAGTAATGGTTTGCAATCACACTTAGAACAGTTTACAAGTGATTGGGCTGGTGGCGGGTAGACTTATACCTATTTCTTTTTTGTTTTGTTTTGTTTTTTTTTTTTTAGCTTTCGATAAGCATTACGGTTTTTTTAGCAACGTATACTCACATATCATACGCGTACTGTAAATAAAGAGGTTTAATTAACACAGAGATTGCAGAGCATTGTGCATTCACCTTAAAGTCAAGGAGTGTTCCAATCTGGGTGCCTCTGTGTCTTCCGCCACTTTTTCTTGCTCCTCTCTGGCATGTTCACGTCCTAAGTCTTTGTTTCTGACTTTGATTTAAGACCCAACCCAATCTTACTTACATTAAGTAAGGTACCGCATCTTATGCTTAAGTTACAATACTTTCTGTAGTAAGCTATGTGTACAAATGCTTACAGTAAATATTACACACAATTTCTTGCACGGTAATATCGCAAATTGAAACAACTAGCCTTCGCTTGACTTACGTATTGTATGTAGAATATTGATATAACGGTATAAGTAAAACAGTAATATACGCAATAATATTATAGATATCGCAGAATAATTAAGTAACTAGCTATTTGGTAAACGGAGAGAGTCGTATAGGTGCCGCAAGACGTGCTAGGCTGTTGGAAGGGAAAACCATATTTACGTGCGTGCACACTGCCCACGCGTCTTCCTAACTCGAGCTATTTTCATTAGATTGCGTTAATTAAATGATATCATAATGAGAAGTAGACCTAATAAATATGGTAAACGAGTTGACTCACCCTTTGGACATTTTCGGGGTTGCCCTTCTTCTTCTCGTAATCAGCAAACTTTCTCCAGTAACCGTAGCAATATGGATAACGCTCCAAAAATTTGGTATAAGCCTCACGTGCAGCCTCTGCGTCATTCTACACGAAAAATAAAAATTACATATATTAAGTATAATTTTTATTATGTTTTTATTTTGCAACTTACTTCTTGATCAACATATTGAAGAAGATATGTCCATCCTGTGAAATCTGATGGATCTTCATTAACAGCTTTCCAGTATTTTTCTAATTCTGGTAAAGTTTTTTTCTTTGGCGATGCTGGTTTAATTTCTTGTTTATTATCTCCTGAATCTGTTTCTATTGAAAGTGCAACCTTCTTTGCTGGTGTTTCATCATTATTTTCAGATGTTGGTGAACTAGGATCATATTCTCCTTCTGCATTTAATTTACGCTTATCTGAAAGTAAATTATCGCATAAGATAAAAAAATTTAAATACAACAATCTTTTAAATTAATTAATTTTTATTTTGCTTTATACTTACTTGTACCTTCCATTTTATTCTTCTTTTCTAGGGTTTTACTCATTATTTTTGTCCCACTTTTCTTTTTCTTTTCACTGTCTAATGGCAATTCATCTTCAGAAACTGATTCAGTTTCTCCTAAATCTGCAGGAGCTGCAACTGGTAGTTCTTCATCAGATACTGCTTCTGTTTCAGGTTCCTATATGTTAAAAATAAAACAATATACGTCATAAATACCATATTTCTATTTTCTTTCTTATAACAGAATACCTTTGTTGCAGCTTCAGTAGGTAATTCATCTTCAGATACAGCTTCAGTATCAGGTTCGGTTTTTTTTATAGCATTTTCAGGCAAACATTCCATGTCATCCTCTGTTGTTTCTGTTATTTCCGTCATGTCATATTCAGGCATAGTTTTCTCTGTAACATTTTCTATACTTTCTGATGTCTCTTGTTGACAATCCACCTCCACAATTTCAATTCCAGTACTTTCATTTATAACAGTTTCAGATTCAATTTCTTCTGTTTCTAAAATTTCTGTTACTTGTGTTATTGTTTCCCCATCATCATTCATAACTTCTTGAAAATCTATCAGTACACGTTGATTTGTTTCATCATTACTAATATCTTGTCCTTCCATATCCATTTGTTCATGTTCATTTAACATATCAACTTTATCCATGCTACTTTCTTCTATGATCATAGAATCTGATACCGTATTAGAATGATCCTAAAATAAAAATAAAAAATAATTTCTTTGAAATATAGTTCTAGTGCATTGAATTTAAAGGAATAAAATATTATATATTATATACAATTTGAGATTCAGATGTCTCTAAATCAGGTACACTTTCTTGGACTCCTATTTGTACACTTTGATTCATATTGATTTCATGAATAGTAGTATCATCAGAATTTTCTAATTCTAAGTGTAACATAGTGGAATCATCTTCATTATGTTGTTCAATAATAATGTCACCAAATCTTTGCACTCCATTTTCTGGAATGCTTTCCATTACCACTTCTTCTTGTAACACAGGTTCCTCCTCCTAAAAAATTATAACCAGTTACTTCTATTGAATACAGCATCGATTACGTACATTGATGACTGCGAGAACTATCTATAGTATTATGGAATTTACGCACCTCGACCTCTTCGATTTCTTGCACTTTTTTCGGAGAACGTGTCGCCCTTGCCAGAAGTTTCTTTACAGGAGATTTCTTTGCTACCACGGTAGTCTTACGTGCACGACTGGATCTCGTACGTCGTACTGAAAGAGATAAAAACACAAAAAAAATGCAAAATTTGAATGAGATATTTACGTTAGATGCGTGTACGAGACGCCATTCGTTTAATGGCGGTTCGCAGATCTTTAGTCAGCTGCCGGGTGTATTAATATTTTTGTTTCGTTTTATATAATTTTACATAACTATAAACGAAAATCAGTATTATGCCATGTTGGATACAGTTTCTTTCAGAAATATCATCTTCTTACCGGGTTCATTTAAAGTGATCTCACTTTCATCACCACTTGCGGACGACATCTTGCCTCGATGCAATCTCTGGAATGTAAAACGCAGAACTGATGAAGAAAATGGCGGCAGAATACTAAGAGAGACACTCGGTAGGATAGTAACGTACTAATGTGATGTTGATAAATTTGCCAACTAGTTTATCATCAATCGATAATTATTATACCGGGAAAAATAACAAATATATAAACATCGTTTCGTGTATCACCATAGTTATAAAATGTAAAAGATCATTAGAAAATATATATATTATATAAATTATATTATATGAATACATACATATTTTTAAATATAAATCTGTTACTTACTCTTTAGAGAAACTTTTATTTTCCAAAAGTAAAATAATAAATGAATAGAGGTATAAAGTATACGTAAGATTTAAAATTGTATGAAAAGGATAGGAAGGATATCTAAATATACGCATGTGCAAGAGAATACGATAAAGAGCGCAAGTGCGTAAAGTAATCTATCTCGTGTAGAACACACACTAAATGAAATAAATACTAAAGTGCACTGAATATAAGTTTCTCTATGTATATATTATTGTATATACAATTTTATAAAACGACGTTTGTTGATGTTTGTAAATCCATATTATATATTGATGTACCAAGTTAAATGTGAATCAAAACAAGCGATGCTGAAGAGGATCACGAACCATATTATTTCGTTCATGATTTGTCAATTTCAAACATCTCGGAATTCTGAATCTTGTCGTTCTTTTTTTTTATTTCCTTCGTCAGTGGAAACGATTGGTCCTGCTATTCAATTATTTCTAGGAAAATTTAATCATTAAAACTACAGATCGTTTTTAAAAAAATGATCTAAAATAAGTTGAAAATCATTTTTTTATTTTCAACTTTTATACAACGTTGGGAATGTCAAAATGTTTAACTCAAATCGTATTTGGCGATAATAAGTGTACTTTGTACCATACGAATTCAAAAATTTCCGATAGGAAATGTCTTACAGTGATGGCGGACGTCCAATACGAAAGTACGGTTCCAAGTCACCAAAAAAACTTTGCGTGACAAAGAATGAAAATAGTGATAAAACAACAACTACAATTAATTGCAATAACCATCACCACAATCATTACCATCATAATCATCGCTTTCTCGACACCCCTCAGCCGTCGATACACAAACGTAATCTCTATATTGTTTCTTTTCCTTTGATATTGCTTTTCAATGTTTTGAGAGCACTTCTTTATCAGTTATTCGTGATATTTAAGTATTTGTATACATCTACATCTCAGTTAATTCAACGAAGACAAGCTTGCAAGCAGACTTGCCAGCTAGAGATTGTAGTTGGTCAAAAATCTAGTGAAAATTTAAATAATAATTTTAATAATACTGGACAAACTGAAAACGAAGGAATGTCACAAGTGCCTAGAAGACCAATTGGTCCTGGCCCTGGAGATCCATTACTTGCAAAACAAAAACATCATCATCGTAGAGCTTTTGAATTTATCAGTAAAGCACTAAAAATTGATGAAGATAATGAAGGTATGACATCATTAATTTATAAATAATAGTTACAAGTAATATATAATTTCTTTCATTTTAACACTTTTTTCTTAATATCCTTTGAACTAGGTCAGAAAGAAATGGCAATTGAACTTTACAAGAAGGGAATTGGAGAATTAGAAAAGGGAATAGCCATAGAATGTACTGGTGGTCGTGGAGAAGTATGGGAACACGCACAAAGACTTCACGATAAAATGCGCACTAATTTGGCAATGGCGAAGGATAGACTTGATTTCCTTGGTTTGTAAATATATATATTTTAAGTATATCGTACATTTCTTAAGCTGTATTCAATCTTATTAATACAATTATATTATGTATTTATAAATTGTATTGATAAATACAAATTATTTTTAAGTGAAATTGTGGTACAGCTTAAGAAGTAATATATTAATAATGTATTTAGCATGCTCATGTGTTAATTGTTCTATAATGTTCACGCGTATGTGTGTGTCTGTATGTACGAATGTGTGCGTGTATGTGTGTGAAAAAGAAAGGATATTTATGTGTGAATATACCTGTGTGTGTATGCATGCGCGCGTTATCCCTTTTTTTAATGGTTTTATTTTTGGCACAATATGTTTTTGTCATAAGCGACGCAAATTTTTATGTATAAACTAGTAGCCAAACTTCATATAGTAGCATTTCTAACAGCCATCTGAGCATTCATTTCAAATCTAAATACTAGTTATATAGTTTACAATTTGGACAAAAGTTGACAAAATTTATGGGTTCAAACTGTACTTAGCTATTTAGCCTACTGCAGCATGGCAGAGAATGTTTTTCCTTTTTGTAGTGAGTGTGTGTGAGCTGAAAAAACTGGATATCTGCAATGAATATCGTGCTCCTGGAAATAAAATGGACAACGAACATCCAGGAAAGAATCTGAGGGTCCGACGCAATATACATACATTACAAACAACTCGACCTTCTTTAAATACAAATCATATTAAAAATACAAACAGTACACAAACAGTGAACATAGGGCAGAATACATGTACTCAAATTCCCAAGTTAAGGCCACGTTCACCAAAAAACTATTCTGCCCATTCTGAAGGTACTGTTTGTCTGAAGTTTTGGGCTTACAATGCAGACTTTGAGTGTAAAACTGTTAATTGCTTTTTTAAAACTGTTCTTTCTATTCTATTATTAATATATGCATTTGTATAACTTGCTGAGTAACAAGCAATAGTAACAAGTAGTAAATGCAAGTATGTTATATTACTTTTTATAATTAATGTAGTTTCGTCACATTTAGTAATATAGTATATTTATTTCAATAATTAATTTAAAGGTATAGAATTATTTATGTGTAAGTATAAGAATATATATAGATACACATGTGATATTTTCTGCATGTGTGTGTGTATATAAATATATATGAAACAATGAATGAATTAAAAATAAAAATTAGTTTATGTGCATGAATGTATGTTTTATATAACAATTTAAAACTTTATTTGAAAAACGCGTTAAAAAGTATTTATTACATCTATACTCTAGAAAAGTATATTCATATTTATTTGTTATTTTATATACAGTATTCAAGTATGTCATTAGTTTAATATCATTAGTTTAATGTATAACTTTTTAACAATATAGTTTGTACATATAAAATATTAATAATGTGATGTATGCTTTTAATTTTTATCATATGTTACATTTATATTACAAATACATTTTACTTGTATGACATGCATACTACTTTGATAAATACATTTCATTTTTTTTATATCAAATTAAATTATGTTAACAATTATATCTTTTATTGCAAAATGTTTGTCTTGTATTTAATTCTTTGTAATAGTACTATATAATAGATTTAACAAGAATTTGTATTTAAGAGTACTAATAGTTATATTTTTCTGTGTTTATATCTCTGATTTACTTGTTTTATATCTTTATAGCATCTGGAAGAAAATTATCTGTTCCTGGAAAGAGAGTGGGCACAGCTATAAGTAAAAGTCAAACATTACCACGCAGTATGGGACGTTCAACACCAGTGCAGTCTTGTCATAGAGTTACACCTATTAAGCCATCATCTACACCACCTTCGGTGAAAAGACAATTATCAGTTCCTGGAAATGGTTCACCTATTAGGCGACCAGGAACACCTACTGCATCAAATAGTAATAGAGGAACACCTACAAGAAAAGCGCCCATTTTAAAAGGTGTAGATCCAAAACTTGCACAAGTTATTCTAAATGAGATTTTGGAGGGTGGAACAGCAGTACACTGGGAGGACATTGCTGGTCAAGAAGTCTGTAGATATTACACGTATATATTATCAAATAAAAACGATATATAATGTGTTATATAAGCTTATATTTTATATTTTTTACTAAAAATAGACTGCAAAGCAAGCCCTACAAGAAATGGTCATTTTACCTTCATTAAGGCCAGAATTATTTACTGGTTTACGAACGCCGGCACGAGGATTATTATTATTTGGTCCACCGGGGAACGGGAAAACATTACTTGCACGCGCTGTGGCTACCCAATGTAATGCTACATTTTTTTCAATATCTGCTGCAAGTCTTACATCAAAATATGTTGGAGAAGGAGAAAAGCTAGTACGAGCTCTTTTTACTATAGCGCGAGAACTGCAACCATCTGTGATCTTTATTGACGAAGTGGATTCACTGTTAAGCGAACGTAGAGATAATGAACATGAAGCTTCAAGGTATATTTATATAAGTTGTAATATTTAAACAAAAAAATTTACATTAATTTAATCAGTTTAATAAATTATTACTTAGACGATTGAAAACAGAGTTTTTAGTCGAATTTGATGGTTTGCCATGTAATCCAGAAGAAAGAGTACTGGTTATGGCTGCTACAAATAGACCTCAAGAATTGGATGAAGCTGCGTTAAGAAGATTCACGAAACGAGTATATGTTACATTACCAGATTTACGAACAAGAATTATGTTACTGAAACGACTTTTAGCTAAACACAATGACCCGTTAACACCGGAAGAGTTAAATGAAATGGCAGTTTTAACTGAGGGTTATTCTGGAAGTGATTTAACTGGTTTAGCAAAAGATGCAGCGCTCGGTCCTATTAGAGGTAAGATAAAATTTCACTTATTTTTATTTTATATTTTGTGTATTATTTACTTCAAATAGACTGAATGGATATGAAGATCTGGTCCAGACAGTCTAACCAATGAATAAACGAGTATTGATTAATTGTGTATGCAAAAATTTATTTAAAAAAATGTATCAATGTTGTATAGAACTTAATCCAGATCAAGTAAAGGAATTGGACCTTAATTCTGTACGCAATATTAGAATGCAAGATTTTCGTGATTCGCTTAAAAGAATTCGTAGATCAGTGTCACCTGCAAGTTTGGCTGCATACGAAAAATGGAGTTTCGAATATGGTGACGTAAGTCTATGATTTTTAAAAATTAGTTAAAGTACAAGGCTTGAAAATAATTTACAGTAAACTATCAATGTTCGGGGAAAAAAAAAAAAAAAAAAAAAAAAAAAAAAAAAAAAAAAAAAAAAAAAAAATATTAATTATTATAGAGTGTAAATATAGCAGCTTTTACATTTTCTAAGCTAATTTATAAATGATATCTATACGTAAAAGAAAATGTTATAATACTGCAAAAGGCACTCTTGCTAAGTAATGTTTTTTAAACCATATTACAGCAGTAACACTGTAATATTAATAGCTTTATGCTATACATATATGTAACACGCATATATATACACGCTATGCGCGCGCGTTGTGTGTGTGTGTGTGTGTGTGCATATATATATATATGTATGTATATGATACATTCTATACTCCATCCAATAATCAGGTATCATAGATTTAAGTTTCACTTTAAACATGTTAATATTAGAATTCCAGTCTTCTCAGTTATATAATCTATATAGATTTTGTAATCTTTATTTCATATTTTGATAAATTATGATTTTTAATTCCATTAAATTATAACTTATTTTTGTTATCTAAGTATGCACTAATAAGTAATAATAATATAAATTATTCTAATGATATAAAAAAAGATACAATACTACAGTCAACAATTACAATGCATATAATGAAAAAAGTAATGTAAATATTTAATTACTATTCAAGCACAATTGATTTGAATAATGTTAGTAGAAAGACTATTTGCACATGAAACAGCTCACGTCCAGCCAGATAATAAAGTAATTACTATAATTGGATATAAACAAATTGAATACTGCTGTAATTATGTTATTAAGTAAGTATTAAAAACAATAAAAATCTGTAGATCTTGTACAAGCACGTGCTTAAAGTGAAAAAAAAGTACTTGAATAGAATGTTTTAGGTACCAAAATAAATACTTAAATAGAATTGAATTTTATAAAAATAACAAATTGCACACTGTATAACATATTTGGGAAAAATATTGCAAATATTATTCTTGTTGTGTTTGGTAACATTTCAGATACTCATTTGATAATTGTTAAAATAAAGTAATATGATTAAGATTTCTTAATAGTGGTATCATACTTGTCAAATTATAAATCATTTCTTGATTTGATGAGATTACTATAAGACAACGAACTGGAAATATATTTGAACTTTATGAAAGAAATATTTATTATTTATAAGTAAATATCAGTAAAAATTTAATGTTACGATGAAGGTATGCTACAAAAAGAAATCGCATATATAAAGTTTTTGATATTTAACTATTGCTTCAAATGCTCAAATAAAAGGTGATTGTGCTTGTATGATATAATCATTAATTTAAAAATGCATTTATTGCAAAACAGTAATATTAAGTTCTTGATATTAGCCCAATATTATTTTATTTTGAAATTAATTAATTAAAAATTTGTTAACTTTATTCAGTGTGTACTTGTTTAAATCGAAGTATGGAATAATTGTTTTTTTGTATTGTAACTCATTAAAATTTCCAGTTAATGACGACAATGCAACGAGTTTAGAGTTTTTCTGGTGTGATCAATAATTGATACTGATCAATAATATAGTATGATATATATGTAGCATATTTCAAAAGTAATATTAAAGATCGTTTCATTTTTGCCATGCAATTTAATGAAAAAAAAATTGCTCGTTCGAGTTATTAGAATTTCAATATTAGTTATACCTGATGCACTCATAGGAAAGTAGTTGCAAAAAATATAAATTTGCACTTGCCGCAAGATTGCGCAAAGTTTCTATCGAATACACAAATACAACTAACGAACAAATAATGCCAAACCTGTTCAATTTCAGCATTGCATCAGTATAAATGTATTAAGTTTAATATGTATCGTTGAATGCTGTATGTAATTAATTTAATGTAAGTGTTAAAAGTATTTATGTTGAGAGAGTATAGTGTTAACTGTACTGAAGTTTTACTTACTTTACAATCCTCTTTTTTTCAAATTTATATTGATCATATGTAAAGTTCTATTAAGTAATTAATAGTATTTAGAATATTTTTGTCCGTATTTTTTCGATGACCTTGCACAACAGACTGTTATTAATATGGATATATCTCTATTTACGACCCTGGCCTTTCATGTTCAAAACACGCTCAGCCTCGATTAAGTTATTTTGCTACTTTTATAAAAACTTGTAATAGAGATTTTTCTTAAGAATATAAGCAAAATAATAACGCTAATATTAATTATCGCTATATTAATTAAAAGTAATCAAATGTGGATTGATCATAAAGAGATATTTGCATACGGCTGCACGAATTATGTTTTCTTGATAAATACATTGTAAGCTTCAGTCCCTTTCTTTCCGATGTTATAAAAAGATAAAAATTATTTTGATAATTTCTTAAAGTATTAATTTAAAAAAAATTCATGTCATTTATAATAGGCATTAATATGCATTCTTTCTAAAAAGATAGTAATTGTTAGTAAAATAAGTAGTAATTTATTTGATAAAACGTAACATAAAACTT
This sequence comes from Eufriesea mexicana, assembly GCF_001483705.2. Classification (NCBI taxonomy): domain Eukaryota; kingdom Metazoa; phylum Arthropoda; class Insecta; order Hymenoptera; family Apidae; genus Eufriesea; species Eufriesea mexicana. Next base: position 293,877 of record NW_016912807.1, read on the forward strand.
TTAAGTTTTATTTTTATTCCACGAATGGTATTTTTCAGAGACTTCTTCAATTATGCTTTGATTAAATGCTAAATTTATATTTTTCAACAATATTATAAATTATGTAAAAAAGTATGTTGAACAAGGTAGACAGATTATAATTGTAGATTGCAAACTAAAATTTTCGTTGAGCAACTCCTTTTAATATATTATATTATATCGTAGTATTCTTCGCTTGATAAAACAATTAACAAATACATATTTAATTAACGTTGATATACTGAGTGACATCATGCAATTAAATAGTAATTTTTAAATGTAACTGAATAGTATAGTGTCACTTATTGTACAAAAATACAAGATATCCTACTTAGTATTTTGCCGCTGTATGATCGAGATCGAGGAACGCATGTATTGTGTGTAATAAAATGTACAGTACAAATTATTCTACCGCATTTCATTTTGGAAAGGAATGCTCGCAACTTCCATATGAAAATGAATTAAATTGTTCACAATTTTGCCGAATTATTATTTTTTAATCATAATGTTAAAATGTTTTAACTTGATAATATTCGCGAAAGAAATATTTTTATTTCATACAGTAATTCGCGTGATATTTTCTGTTTTAAATTGAATATAACAACTCCCCTTTTGTACAGAAAACGTACGAAATAGTTGTGTTACCTTTAATAAATCGCAAATACTATGCTTGACGTTAAATTTTATTGTGTCAAAAAATCAGTCAAAATTATGTCTTCTACATAAGTCATCCAGTTATCAAATGGTTTAAGAGTTTGATGAAATAATTTGAAGAAAAAAATATGATCGACGAACGTAAACAATTGTAAAAGTATGTCGGCTGTAAAATAAAATTACCTTGTATGTACTTAAAAAACTTATATTATTTTTACATTTAACCAGTTATAAACGAAGGTACTACGTTTCTTATAAATTTAAAAAATCACTTTTGATATTATTTCATAACTTTATATTTTATAATAACGTGGGCTATGAAATAATACAAAATATTGTGTATTTTAAATATTTATTCCTTTTTTTTCATTCAAAGGACAATTTGTTTTTATTATAAGATAACATTATCCTAAGCATTTTCGAGGGTTTCACACCCTGCTGTACCTAAATTACTCTTTATATAACATTTTTTTATGTCTTCCATCGGTTCACTGATTATTATTAATCCATAGACAAGTTTTTTTTTTCCTTAAATTGGCTTTCCGTAGTTCGATATCACTTATCGCAGTCAATTAATCATTGCTATATTCGACTTTATGTTTCTCCTGTTATTACATTCAGTACTGACTTTATACAAATTGGTTTTGAAAGGTTTATGGCTTTTTATCGTCGGTGGTGAAGCGAAGTATCGATAAGTTTCCATTACTCTAAGTCACCCTAATTTTTTTCGGTAATTTATTAACTTAATGAAACATATTTTGAAAAACTATTTTTCAAGAAATAATCAGAATAAAAGTCATGAATTCTTTACAAAGTGACAAATATTAAAACTAACTTTGTTGAAAATCGAAGAATGAGATCTTCTTAAAATTGTGCAATAATTTTCATCTGTATAATTGGAAGACACGAAAAAGTAAGTATCGTGCCATATGATAATTGCAATAACGTCAAAATATCAGATAATATCAAATGTGATTGTCAATTGATATACTGATTATTATAAGAGGAAAACAGAATATTCAAAAAAACGTAATTTTAACTATCGATGTATAAATCAATAAAGACAGAATGGTAGTGACTCCAACTCTTAGTGGAAGTGTTTATCGTTATCATTATCATTATACTTAAATTACATTGTAATAATTACACCAAGATTCGCTATTTCTTTGTACAAATGGAGAGGAGTCACTAATCAGTAGAACAAAGTGTATGTAATTAAGACAAATTCGGCATAAAATATTTCATTTTTCACACTTCCAGAAATATTTTTGTTTTAAATTCTTTATAAGAATGTTTTGTACATTTACCACCGACGATAAATATCACAAAACGAGGAAAATTTACAACTCGTTTATCGACTCGCATAGTTTACTTTAATAGGGGCCCTGCATACGTCAAAGCATGCATCCAAATCTAGCTACATCACAGGCGCCGTGTCTACCTATACTCTCTATCTTATACTATGTTCAATGTCATACTTTGTGTTTACCATAAATGAACATTTATCTTTGTTCATTAATGATTTCAAATAAACTAAAGATTGGTAATTGTGGCAAAAATATTAAAAATATAACAACGCAATGGTCGCATACATACGTACACCTTACGCAGCACAACGAATGCAGGGCTCGTTAAGGGGCTGCAATTTTAAGTTCAGAAATATACCTCATTCAACACCATGGAATACAAACTGTTTTGAAAAGATTATTATATTACACTGATGGATTGACTGCTATGATACTTGCTTTTTCATGAACATTGCAAGATACACTTGTATTTGTTACAATGACATACGTTTCTATTGTTTGGCAAGGGAAACGTATAAGGGAAATGTATATTTAAACGTGTAAGTGTATATATGTTTATATATATATCACTTTGAACTTTTGATGGTATAGTCTCTTCAGATATTACATAATATCAGTCGATATTGATACAACCAAATTTAGGAGCTTCTTTTTGCCATGTATAGTACTTCAATTGAAGTAAAACTGGAAAATTTGTACATATGATGCTGCAGTCAAAATACCAATAATCTTGTTGGAATAGGTATATGACAGAACAGTTTTTGCAAACGCCCCAGGGGCAAATGTATCATATGTAACAATTAGTTGATGCTGATCAATGATCAATTTCATTGCGTGGGGTATTGTGGCATGGTGTATGCTACCATAGCAGGTTGCTGACCTGGTGGCAATGGTGCAGTTGCAGTCGGTGGTGCGGCGGTCGCTTGTGCAGGTTGCCATGTACCTGCACCAGGAGCAGGCATTCGCATACTATTCATATATTGAGCCTGTTGTCCATAATATTGGCCATAGTATTGAGCAGGCTGTAAAAATTGACCCTGCATTTGTGGATATCCTTGTGGATACCAATAACTCATTTGCTGGCTATATCCATATGCATATTGTCCAGCTCCAGCTGTAACCTAGTAAATGAGTAAAAAAAATTAAGTAAAACAACAATATGTATTTTAATTAATTAACAATAAAATAAATAAACCATCACAGTAGAAAGTATATGCTTTAAAATAACCTGTTGAGCTTGATGATTTGCATTTGGACCCACACTATTGGGGTCTCCATTTTCTTTTCCCCAAAAACATTTAACAATGCTACCATTAATTTCTGTATTATGTGTTGATTCTATGGCATGTGTTGCAGCTTCCTTGGTAGTAAACTTTATGAAAGCGTATCCTTTGTCTTTAAATACTCTTATATCTTGTATGGTACCAAAGGGAGAAAATGTTTTAGTTATTAACTCATCTGTAATGCCATTTGTGAAACCTCCACAGTATACTGTGCAATTTGTTGGACTACTTTGGTTATATACCTATTAACAATAATACATAAAAAACTATGAAATAAATTCAATTAGTTATGTTACCATCAATATAAATATGTGTGTCTATTACATATATTAATTGTGTACAAAAACAATGAAATTAATAGATATCGTTTACTAAAATTTAAAGCGTACCTCTTCATAGTTAGGTTTACTATTATTTGAATGTCGTGGCCTTTCGGATCTTGGAGGTGGTGGTTTCCTAGTTGACCAATTTGTCCTGATGCTTCTAGATCCAAGCCACTGACCATTCATAGCTGCTATCGCTGCTTCAGCTTCAGACTTTTTGACAAATGATACAAAAGCATATCCTTTACTTTTCATGGTTTGTGGATCACGGACAATTCTACAATTGCTAATTTCGCCAAAAGGCGCGAATGCTTCTTTTAAAGTTTGTGTTTCGATTTCTGGTGAAAGATCGCCGACAAATATATGATGATGATTACTCGTATCCAACTTCGGCTGATTTCCAGGGCTCGTTGCCCAGTTAACCTTCATTTCCTTATTCAGGAAGGATCGCTTGTTCATGGCGGCTAGCGCTGTAGCCGCGCATTGATGATTCGTAAATTCGATAAACGCATATGGATCGTTTCCTGGTTCTCGTATAATCTTGCATCCTTTAACGGTACCTATTTGTGAAAAAAGTGCGCACAATAGTTCCTCCGACACCGAAGCGTCTAGATTTCCCACATAGAGCGTTCGCGGATTGCTTTCTTCGCTCATGCTCGCTCTTTCAGGACCCCTGTACTTCCTTATTTAACTAATTTCCTTACTTTCCTTGGGCTTAATTTACGGTTCACACGTTCAGTGCGTGGTACGTGCATTTACCTCGACCCCAGCATCAGAATTCAGATTTTCTCGCCTTTTCCAAAGAACACGGACGGTTGAACGCGAAGCTACACCCAGCCTCTACGTCATACTAACATAAAATGGCCGCTCTCCTGCTTCACTACTTTCCCTTCAATCAACCACATAAACTTTCGTATTTTACCAATTAACTTACTTAAAACTGTATTCCCTTTATGTCTGTTTCGTTCCTTTTACCTACCAACCTAAAGTTAATTAAACTGACTTGAATAACACAAAACTTTGTCAGCTAAAGTGTAAAGAACACGTGTTTTTGTATCATCCGTCGAAGATTTCATAACAGGTAGCGCGAAAACGCTTGTGAATCATTGGCCTACAAAATTCACTAGACAATCACTTCTTAAAGGTGGATTTTCATAAAATTTTTACTTTTTTTCAATTCAATGTTGATATTACTTATTTATTATTTATTATTAACAAAGTGATTTGGTAATTGACCATAATAATTTTAACTGTTAAATATTTAAATTATTATACATTATACGTGATATTTAAGCAATTACTATCATATTTTATATTCATTCTTCTAACAAATATATATCATATTGAATAATCACTTTAACTGAAGGTAATTGATTTTCTACCACGATCAAAATTTAAAAATAAGAAGAAAATGCGTATTATGTTATATACTTATATAAATTACGATAAACTGTATAATCTATGCTTTATGTTTTAATTACAAAAACGTAACTATTTAACACATAAATAAGCAATGATGTATAGAAACATTTAAGATAAAATAATTTTATTGCTCATTTAAAACGAATCGCGTCTACAAATCAATATTTGAATCTTAAAAAACATGTGAAGAACCTAAAAGACAATATTATACAATGAAAAATAATATTTTTTCATGCATTTTAAACTATTATTACAAAAATTTTAATACAAATACAAAACATTTAATCTCTAGATACATAAAAATGTTTAGAAATGATTTTATTTTGATAAATATATTTTCCAGTAAATATATCAATGTAGTTTGTAACAACAATGACATATTTAAATTTTATTGAAATATTAAACATATGCTCCTAATATCAATATTACAATTAGATCAATTCTTGAGTGAAATACTACAAGTAAAATAATTAATGCATTATAATATATGACCACATTGATAATAATAATATCTATAAGAATAATAATTAATAAAAATAATAATAATGATGATGATGATGACGATGATAATTATTTACAAATACTCCATCATTACATAAAAATGACTAATAAAAACATATTTTTATTAATTAATCTTCTAATCATACATTTATACTGTAAACAATTATTTACTAATACGATAAAATAAATTTTATTATTGGCACTAAAATGCACAAAATTTTTACCTGGTATTTAACAAATACTTTAAAATAAGAAATGTTTTTTCCTTTTAATATTGCACTTTGTATTTTCTTAATCACATGAACGCAATAAATTTTGCTATATTCATTATTTTTTCTTATATGCCAGCTTATATGAGCAGAAAGTACATTTATAAAACCAAGTATACAAACTTAAATTGCATATTAATAAAATTCATTGGTTCATGGCTATTCAGTCTTTATGATATATTAAAAATTACGTAAATATATTGAATCTTGAAATATGTCATGTTTTATATTTTTAACAAATTATTAGAATATTCATGCCTTAAAATTTTGTCATTATATACATTATAATAAAAATAAGAATATTAGACAACAAATTACTGTTATGTAATACAAAACGAATACTTATTAAATATATCAATTTGTGATGATTTTGAGTATTACGATATTAAGCGTCTGTACAACTTATATACATCAAATATGGAAAAATTATTTAATTTGTAATACTTTGCCTTTGATCTGTTACGACTGAAATTGGGTAACAAGAAGCTTTGTTGCTTTGGCAATATCATAAGCACATGAACGTACTTGTTGAAGGCATCGATCCATATGTTCCATATCGCTAGTACATCTTTGAAGACCAGAACATTCTGCTTGAAGTCTACCTGTATTACCATTTAGTTGTCGCAGAGCAGATCTGATATTTTCCTCAATTGGATTCTACAACATAATTTAAATGTATTTAGTACATTAATTTTGTTTATATTTAAAGAAAAATGTATATTTTACTTGGGGAAATATAGCGGTGAGTTCAGCAACGGCAACACGAATTCTTTCTGCACAAGGTACAAAAGCTTCCCGTTGTTTTGGATCTTGCATGGCCATCCATAATTCCTGAATTCTTCTTGTAACTTGTTCAGTCCTTCGAGTAACTTCCTCGCTCGGAGGTAGACTAGGAGAACCACACTCCCACAAGCTTTGTGTATTGCTGCGAGACATCGTTTCTGAATCTCGTTTCGACTATATTTGATCGTATATAGAAATATTTAATGAATCTTATTTAAAAAATATATAAATGTAAACTAAAGAATTTATTATCAATATTTATACCTGACAAATTGATGTTGACCATGAACCAGGTTTTCGTAGACCTTCTCTTGTTTCATACATAGATGCAGGTCGTTGATTGCTTCTAGTAAGAGATGTTTTTATATCAAGCACTGGTTCTAATTCTGGTTCTTGTTCTCCACTAACGTGACCATTAATAACCCCATCAACAGATCTTTTTACCTATATTTTCTATGTATTAGATTTCATATAACAACATATTATAAAAATATTATATATTTGTCTTACATGAATCATTTGTTTTAGTTCATTATTTTCATGTGTCAGTTGTTCTATAGTACTCTGCAAAGTACGTATCTGCTCATGGAGATCCCTGATAGTAGATTCAGAGAGAGTTAATTGTTTTTTCAAAACTTCTACGACAGATGGAAGCCCCTTGGCTAATGGTGCAAAGGCTTCCTGCAATAGCATTTTAACATATACAATGAAATTTTGTTTTTATGCAAGGAAAAAATAAAAGGTATTATAAGTCACTCTATATAGTTGTTATAAAACAAAACACATAATATATCCATGTTATGAAGTTTAGTGAACTATATATTATAAATGGTGCAAAAGCACTCTGGCAAAGGCTGTACATGCACTAACAGACCGGTGCACTTGCCTAATAGCACTGTCTACAGAAGAGCCATGTACTTAGCCGATTCCTTATTCTTCTTTTCGTTACTAGAGCTGGTACCTTCAATACGTTACCATACAATTTTATCTATTTTTAACACGTAACTTATTGTCCTTATCTTTTTTTATAGTTGATACCATAATGTTCGTGTTTATAACATCTTTTTTAATTTCATATTAAATCAATTTAATTCCTACCTCGTTATCCATTTGAAACTGTGTTGAATACTCAGGCGTTATATTATCCGTCGATGTTAATGCGTAATCGTCATCAGATGCAACGCTATCATACAATGGTTCATCGTCAGACATTTGTGATCCATATTTACCATGTTGTTCCTTACGAAGTATAGAAACAGCTGGATCTAAAAATACTATATATAATAATATAACAAATAAATTAAAGCATATATACATAATCTGCACAATTTTCTACAAACCTTGCAATGGAGCATTATTTGCAAGCATATGTCTTCTGCGAGCCTCTATGAGAACATCTATAATAAGTGTAGCAAATTCCTTTGGTGTAAACCTTGCAAGTTTTTGTCTACCTTGATTTCTTGTTGACGATAATTGTGGATTGACTGGTAGAAAAGGCACTGTACATTTTTGAGGTAAGGATACAGTTGCAAACCAAACTAACAAAAAACAAAATAAAAACAGTTAATATTGTCAATTATCAAATAACTAAAAAATAATATTTATAATAGTTATTTTATTATTCAAATCAATCATATATTTAAAGTTAGTATACCATAATTTAAAATTAGAAGTTATTGAGAAACCAAAATTTTTTAATTTAACTCACCTCCCCTTTAAAATGTTGCAATAAAAAAAACATGCATATTAATAGTATAATAGTATAATAAAAGAGCATGGTTTTTAATATATATATTATTATTATTATGAGTATATTATATATGTATGTATGTATGTATATGCATATGTTAATTTCAATAAAAAGTTATTCAACATTTGTTATAGAAAGCTTCATATTAAACTCAAAAATTATTAATACTCTAGAATTATTTTCTGATGATATATTCGTTTATTTTCAGATTCATTTTAGAAAATAGTCATTTATATGATATGATAGTTATCTTACTTTCTTCGTTTTCTCGCCGATCAACCTCATCATAAACATCCATTGCTAATTCTTCCAACAAATGATTTGATAACTACACAAAAAAAGTTCATATATTATACTTCATATTTTTACAAAGTTAATATATTTACCATTTGTAATTTATTTCTTCCTTCTAAACACAGATCACTTTGTTCCAATAATAGTGTACATTCAGGAATAATTATGTGTTCATCCAGTCTATGATTTGGCTTGCGTGAACATATGAAATATGTTAGTCTATCTGTTACTTCATATAAGCATTCAATTATACGATCAAATAAATCTATATGTCCTGCCATTCTAAATAATAAAAATTTGAATATTATATTTGAATAATGTTTTTTGATATATATCAGTAAAATCGGATACATAGTGTTGCATACTTGGCAATTTCAGCAGGTGTCTGTCCATTTGAATCAATCATACTAGGATTTCCACCATTAGCTATTAAAAGCTCTAACTGCAAAGCTTGACCTGCTCTAGCAGCGACATGCAAAGGTGTTGTACCCTTTTCCTGTAGAATTAAATATTTTGTCATATGTTTCCATTATTGTAATACATAATATTGCTTCATTTAGAATTACCTTGTAAAGGTAACTTGGATTAGCACCTTGTGCAAGCAATCTTAAAGAAGTTTCTAAATTACTTGTGCGAACACTACTATGTAACTGTCTACTTAATTCTTCTTCACTGCAACATTCTTCTTTGCTTGGATGTAATATGAATGCCAAATGTTGATGCTTTGCTTTAATAAAATCAGCTTTTATTGGACTGTAAAAATAATTAAATTATTATTAAAATTTTGTATTTTATATTACTTTATAAAAATATTTATACTAACTGTAATGGATCTTTAGCTTGTGGTTTTCTTCTACTAATTTTTGAATTACTAGGATCTAAAAGGGAATGTTCCCAAATACTGTTTGCTCCATTATCATTTAAGGTATGCACCATCTGTAAGATATTAATCATTATTTCTTAAATTATACACTTTTTAAACAATTTTGTATTTATGTTTACTAACATTAAGGAGATTTGTATGCCAAATGCTTTCATGAAGTGATTTTACTTGAGATATGTGGCGGCCAAGGCTACGATGAATACCACAACAATCATCACATAATAAAATTGCTCTGTTCAATGAAGCCCATCCTGGTTCTAAAAGCAATCGCAAAATTTATTTTCATATAAATTTGATAACTAAATGTAAATTATTATTGATAAATTTATATATTAAATTGTATTAAGTAGCAGAAACTATATGAATGAAATAATAACATACGTTTTTCTGAAAAATTAAGTAATATAAATTATAAAATTCAATAAATAGATGAATAAAATATAATTTTCTAATATATAAATTAATTGCCATAAACAATATATATGCGTAAAAAATTCATAAAAGATTTAAATATGTAATTGACATTAACCTTTATTAAATAATCATCTAGTGTTAACTAGTTACGAAACATTTTTCTATTGACATATGATTGTGCCATATTAGTAAGAGATTAAAAAAATTTAACAACGCTCACATGTTAAACAAATCATTAGAAGAAATGAATGTATTTACCGAGTGCTCCACAGTCAGCGCATATATCCGTGTTAACTCTATGCTTCGCCCGAGCCATTCTCTTTACGTTTATTTCATCAAAGTATGATAGTTAGTTTTGTAACGAGATTTTTAAAAAGTGTAACATAATGCACAAGTTGTTTTAAAAATAATATCAGAAATCAATTTAGAAATAAAAACCCCTGGTTTGAATGTCATTATACATTTAATAATTTCACCGTGACAGGAATCATCCGGAGCGAGCTTGAGATAGTTGCACCATTGATCGAGCATCCTAAAAGATACGCAATCATACGATACACTTTTGCTTTACATATTACTTTATTCTAACCTATTTCTATATTTACGTTATATTAAGTATATTTATTGTGTTTATTATAAAGATTTACATTTTTAATAATGTCCAAAATTGATATCATTTTACATAATTGTATTTAAAATTTGTGGCATTCAATTTAAATGGTAACTTTAATTGTAACAAACAATTTTTAATACATTCATTAGTATTTTAATAAATATAATACATGAAAGTACATATTAACTTTTATTTAATAAATGATATACAGTATTGATTTTAAATTTAAGACTTATAAATGTACAGATAATTATATATACAAATATAAAATTTATATACTACAATTAATAGTAATAACTAATAATAATTTAAATATTAAATATATAACTTATATATATAAAAGTAGATTATAAATTAAACGAATACATTAACAATTTTTTGATACATTGGAATTATAAAAATTTATAATTAAGACTCTGGTGATTCAGAGTACAAATTATCAAGATCTGTAAGCAATTTATTTGATATATATGTTATATTGAGAACAGATTTATCTGTGTTATCTATTTGACATAAGGATCTAAACTTTTTACCATCTGGAGTTTCTAAGAAACTTATATTTGATTTTAAAGCCATGTATTCTCTAAATGATTGTTTCTGTTTATATTTTGTAATTTTTGGAATCTTTGGTTGGATTGAATATTTCTGAGTAGCTCTTGCATAATTAATATTAAGTTGATTTTCTAATTCTAGGAAACTTCCATCTGTCATAACATCAGACATTCTTGTTGTATTCTCATTTCTATTATTTTTCTTATTTTCATCATCTTGATTTAACGTACTTTTATTTAAAATCTCCACGTTCTGTTCTGTAATTTGTGGGTTTTGTGTTGCAATTATAATAGGTGTTTTTAGTTGTTCTTCTGAGTACTGAGTGGACTTGCAACAAATTTCTACCTGGACTTCTTTATCTATCATAATATTTTCTTTTTCTAATTCAATATTACAAAGTGCATTTTCCTCACTGTTTATAGATAATAATCTTGTAACATGTGTTAATGTTGATTTTAATTTCATTCTATTTCTTTCTATTTCTTTTAATAAATTTTTTAAATTACGTTCCAAACAAATAATATTGTCCTTATTTATATAGATCATCTTAGATGATTTATGTTCTATATTCATATCATTTTCAGATATTACTAGCTTTGAATCTTGAAAGTCGTTACATAAATTTTGAACATCATCTGCTTCTTCTAGTATTACTGATACGTCACTTTTCAAAGAATTCTTGTTTGGAATCAGTCTCTCATGTACTGCATTATTTTGTGTAAATATCTGATCTTCATTATGTATGATTATTTGTTGAGAAGATTTACCCTCCGAAGAAATCAAAGATTGTGGTGTAACATTCAATGGTTTAAAATCTCCATGCTCAATAAATTTTAATGTTGTATAATCAGGAGATTGATTAATTTTTTGTTCACTGTTTATTAATATATTATCAGACAACACTGTAGGATTAATATTAGTATTTAAAGATTCAATAATATTACTACCATTTTCAAATACATCAGATATTGTTGAATGCTTCCTTTCTTTCTTATTATATTTCTGTAAATATTTGTCTTTTATAGTATTTGGTGGTAGTAGTAAACTTCTTTTTTTTATTGGTTTGGAAATATTTTCATGAAATGACTTATTAGGTATGGACTTATTTGAATGAATTTTATTTTCTTTATTATCTTCTATAGTGCTAATAGAAATTTCATTAAAATTAAGATTTCTACGTACACGTTTATTATTAGATGTATGCTGCCCAGAAGTACTTCTTTCTGTTAAAAAATAAAACTAATAATAAAATAAAATTATATATTAAATATTTATATACTAACCACTTTGTTTCTCATTTATCTTTATACCTTTTATACTTGAAAATGTTCCTAATCTTTCAGGTTGTACTTTTTTGTGTACTGGAATATATTCATCTTTATGAATAAACAATATTTTCATTAAAAAATTAAAAACAAAAATTAAATAACTAACCACTATTCTTCTGAAGACTTTTTAAATTTTCAGATTGTCCAAGTAATTGTGCAATTTTAATTGGTTGAGCTCTTTCATGGTCTATAAAATAAAAATTCATTTAGTAGTACTATCTAATTTAAAGAAAAAGAGTTATATTATTGACATTACCTTTTATATAAATCTTATTTGGTAATAACTTTGGACACGTTGAACAATCTATCATTCTCCTAAATTGTGATTGTTTGACTTTGGGTTTGCCCTAAAAAAATATATCATAATATGTAATAATATTTGTAAAATATTTAAATATTTAAAAATTTAATTTATACTCACTGTTGACATAGATTCAACAAACATTATTTCTAGTGTTTAATTCAGTTTTAATAATAATAGTATACCTTATACACTACACTTTAGTTTTTATTCATTTTATTCATTATTATTTCACATATTGTACAAAAATAATTAGATATTTTTTAACAATGCAACATATATGTCAATAATATTTAAAAGACAATGTATATAAAGAAATTCAAATTTCTTCTAATTCAACGGATTATAAATCATAAAATACAACAATGAATAGATTCGTAAACGACAAATTATGTTTGAGTTATATGGAATGGTGCATTTACATTGCGCAAGCACAGTATATACCAATGAGAAGTTGTGAACTTACATTTTATATATCGCGCGTTTACTTTGTGATTCTAAATGTACAAGTTACAAATATAAGTTAAATATTAAGTAACAATAATTTTAGTAAACATTTATATGCATATAACGTACATTACACGATTAGTTACCTGTTACGAACAAGTGCTATGTAAAATGTGAAAGTTTTGCGCAGATTTCTTATCTATAGTTGGCTATTCCCCAAAGTCACATCTGTCGGCCATTTTGTTAAATTTATTTCTAAACGTATCCCCTCCAAATTGAAAACAACCGAAGGTTGACGCTGTTCTCGATCTCGATAAAGTATTTTTGGTTAGGTTAATAGCTGTGTAGAGGATATTTAACAGTAAGTAAATTATTGTGATCACGTCTGTTTCTATTAATATTAAATTGAGATAGTAAATTTCTACGCGTGTACAAAACAGTACTGCTTTAACATAGTTCATAATGTGTAATTGGATGGAAGGAGGCTTGGAATAAAGAGAGGCTATGGCTACTGCTTTGATCATATGTAAAATATTGTTACCCGATCGGTCACCCTTTGTTTTTCATTACCAATCTATTTATCACTTCTTTCAATTGATTCGTTCACGTAAAACAGTTTTCTATTTTGAAAATCTTCTTATAACCTCTAAAGTCATAACCTATATAATATAACCTTAGATGTCAACATTTTAAATATTCGTTGTTTAAAAAGTTTAGTAGAAACGCTTTTAGAAAATTTCAAAATCCTAATTAATACATAATTTTAAATGTCTATAATGTGTACTTCTTAAATTAATTTCACATGCAATTTTTTTAAATATTGCACCTTATGTTAGTAATATTATATTTGATTAAATAGATTTAATTTATAATCAGTAGAGAATTTATGAAGATAAATTTTTTGTTAAAAATTTTTTATGTATAAATGAAGTTGATTATTTTCTTACAATGAAGACATGCATAGTTATTTAATTCTTAACTTTTTATTTTTACTTGGAAATTACATATACTATTATGTATTAAAATAAAAAGTTTATTGTCCAGATCAAAACAATATCTGTTTACATTTAATTTTGTAAATGTAATTAAATTAATTATTTTGATATTTATTTAATTGTATATATTATATCATTTATGTTTATATAATTATATTTATTCTATACCTTCTTTAAGCATATTATCTATTTTAGAATGATGTATGGTGATATAAATATATCACATAAATAAAAATT
>NW_016912807.1:308323-398656 GCF_001483705.2 Eufriesea mexicana
TAATAATTAAGTTTAAAAATAATAATTATATAATAATAATAATTATATTTTAGTGGTTTCAGTGATTAAATAAATTTACATTATAACAAAATGGATGTTGCCGGAGATTTAACACTACAATGGGTGGAGGAGGTAGGAAATGTCATTCACGAAGAGGTAATATGCGGTTTAGAGGCACAGCTTGTAGGAGCAGAAGAGGAAGTGATAGGAGCTTGTGAAGAAGTTGCAGTAGAAGAAACAGTAGAATCTGTTCCCAATGTTACCTCTACAACAGAGTCAGAAATATTAATGGTACCACAATCCAACGATATGGAATCTATTTACATAGTTCCACAAGATCAAGGTCATGACTATTTAAATATACAAGTCACAGAAGAAGTTATTGCAGATAATTGGGATAGATCTGGTCCAGAAGATGGGTAAGTTTGCATAAAATATTTGTTTAAATTAGATAGAGTAAATAGAATAATTAATTAATTTTATACTTTAAAGGGTTGAAATACCAGAAGCAAAAGTATCTCATGAAAATTTGCTTGAATATGATGATATGGAGATACCACTACCAATTGATCAAGATTCTTATACAAATAGTAGGCCTTACCCATGTGACTTTTGTAGCAGAAGGTTCAGGAAAAAAGCAAATTTAATGAATCATATGGTAGCACATCAGACAGATCGACCTCATGGTTGTAATTTATGTGGAGCACGTTATGCAAGAAAGTGTGATCTTATGAATCATTTGAAGATTCATGCATATGCACCATCCCGGGATGGTTTAGAGGATGATTTAAATGATGATGATTCATTTGCGCCAGAAGAAGAAGAATCTACCAAAGGTAGACGTAAAAAGATGCAGTCAAGTATACCAAGAAAACGTAAAAATAATTCTGCTATTTCCAAACGTAATATGGAAGATAATAAGATGGAAATGGGCAAGTACATCAATAAATCTTACGATTATGTTGATGAGGATATGCGTCTTTTGGAAGAAATGACTAGTAGAAATTCTGCGCGCAGTAGTAACTATGCATCAAGCTCAAGATGGACTGAACAGATGTCACCTGTATCAACTGAACATCAAGCACCACGATGGCCTATAACTGATCCAACAAAACCATATGTTTGTCAGTATTGTGGTGTTGGTTTTGCAAGGGAAAAAGCACTTGCATCTCATGCACGTATACATGGTGGTGATAGTCCATTTGAATGTACATCTTGTGGTGACATGTTTTGGGATGTTAATAGTTTAAGAGAACATGTTCGTATCAAGCATGGTGGTACAGTACAATCTGATACAGAAGAGTATGATAATGATGCTACATATACAGGCGATGAAAGATTTGGAGAATTCTATTGCAATACTTGTGGTGTTCCTTTTCATCGTTTGGATTTACTTAAACGTCATCAGAAGTAAGATTATCTTATAGCAATAGACATAGTATATTTATTCATTAAGATTATATATAATTATTAAAATTGCATTTTATATCAATTCTCCACTAATTTATAGGAAAATTAACAACAATACGATATTAATTTTAATGTTGATTACATTAGGATTCATGTCAAACAAGAAGCTGATATGGTGGAAGGTCCAAGTCAACATCATGTTTGCAATGTTTGTGGTGAATGGTTTGAGGAAGCTTTGGCATTATTGGCACATGCCGAACTTCATGCTAGGTACTATTTATTTAAGACTCTTTAATTTTTTAAAATTAAAATTTGCAGCTTTACAGCAATAATAGTTCTGAAAATTTATATCTAACATTTAGATAAATATTAATAAAACAAACTTGTTCAGATCACCTAGTCGGCGATGCCTATTATGCGGTGAAAGATGTCGTGATGACGCAGAAGTTGCTGAACATGTTCGACAACATCATGCAGAAGATGCTCCACCAAATACATGTACTCTTTGTGGGAAAACATGTAAAGATAAACGAAGTTTATTAAAGCATTCGTGGGTTCATAATGTTGATAAAACTTTTGGTTGTACAAAATGTGGGAAACGCTTTCACAGTAAAGCTAGATTACGAAGGTATTTATTGTAGGTTATTTTATATACCTGTAAATCAAATATTTTACTTACTGTTTAATTTTGTTTTAGACATATGGTTTCTCATCGCAATAAAATGGTAGCTTGTGATGAGTGTGGAGAAGAATTTCCTGATGGTAGAGCTCTTGTTAGTCATCGTCATTCACATAACAAAGATCTAGGTGGTCGTTCTTTTCCATGTCGAGAATGTGGAAAAACATTTGGCAGTCGTAGTTCACAACAAATTCATATTCGTATTCACACTGGAGAAAGACCTTATGGTTGCAGATTTTGTTGGAAAGCATTTGCTGATGGTGGTACGTTAAGAAAACACGAACGTATTCACACAGGAGAAAAGCCATATGGATGTGCAATTTGTCCGCGTGCGTTTAATCAAAGAGTAAGATATTTTAATTGAAATATGTAGTTATAATATTCCATTTGATATTATATTTCAGTGCTTGCTTTTTTTTAACTGGTTTAGGTTGTTCTTAGAGAACATGTTCGTGCTCATCATTCGGGTCCTGATCCAAAATGTGTAGGTAGTATTACTCCATACTTATGCAAAGTATGTGGTGATGCATACGGAACATCAGAAGAAATAGTTGCTCATATTGTGCAACATTGTGATGATAATACTGCGTTAAGACGTCAACCACAAACTGGACCGCGTAAATATAAAAGAAGACGTAAGTTGAAACCCCATGAAACTAGCACAATGTTGCGTATGACTGAACAGTATGATATGTTGGAAGGAGGTTCTGATTCAGATGACAATACAAAAAGAAAACTTGGAAGAAAAAATAAGCAACATCGATCAAATGTTGAAGAAGGTTATCAAAATGTTCTTAAAAGCTTTGAGAGTTCTTTACAAAATATAAATTCAATTGTCAGTAATTCAAAATTAAACCCAGGAAAATCCAAACTTTCTAAGAAAAAGCTTAAAAAAGAAGAAAAAAGGTCTGAAGGTCAAACTTCGTGTCAGCCTGGTAGGCCAAAAATGATTCATACCCAAAAAACAAGAGTGCCTGTAGAAATTGGTAGTGATGGAGTTAAAAAGGGACAAAAAACTAAAACAATGGTAACAAGGACTCCTAAAATGATGCCACAAGAGCATAAGTTAGGTATTTTTCCGGGTGGGGAAAGGAACAGGCCAAGAACAAAGAATGTTAGTTATCATATCGAAGGGAAACTTCAACCAACATCTGCAACATTCCCAAAACCAAAGGAAGAGATTCCAACACCTCCAATACCAGCACGTCATCAATCACCATTGGCTAGTATAAAAATAGAACCAAACTTACAAAAAACGTCGAATAACAATCACAGAAATAACAATGGTAATATTCTTGCAATTAATAATGAAAAAATGGAATCGACGCCTAGAAAAAAATCAGGTGTTTTAAGAAGAATTAAAAAACAGAAAGAAGAAATTAAACAAGAGCCAATGGATATAGACCACGAGGAAATACAAAACAATAATAACACAGAAAATACAGATTCGGAAAGATTAATGGATCATACAATAGATGGAAGTAATCTGGAAGTTGCATTTGAAGCGAGTGTTACGACTGAGGAAGAACATTTGCTTCCTGATGTAGGTGGAGTAAATATTTCTGAAGAAGTGGCTACTGGAAATGTAAAACTTAGTGTAAAAGTTGAATCGACGCCTCAACGGATGTTGGCTGTTCATAGCGTTATAGCACCTGTGGATGATATTCCAGAAACTATAATACCAGATGCTGTAGAATATACATGCGAAATGTGTTCCGCAGTATTTTCCAGCCGAGCAGAATTATTGGTCCATGTTCCAATACACATTTGATTTAATTTGTTCAATGAAATTAAAGGAGGTACGCAAATTTGTTCTATTTTAAGAATATTTGTTTAATTAAGCAATATTTTAACATGGTCAATGAAAGTTTATCTGTTTATTTGAATTGGCATTATGTTATTATGCCAAAATGTCCTCTACTCGTTGCTCTATGAAGTGTACCAGATTCTTATGTTTAACATATATTTTAAAAGTTGATGCTGTCTTTAGTTTATTACGTCATTCTAAAGTATATAGAAATTTTCAAACATACTCGTTTTTGATTAACATTATTATTATATCCTTTTTATACTATTCGTGTTTCTCTTAAATTGAAAAAGATACTGTTTGGCTCTAAATTCATATTGGATTATGATATGATGAATAATGTTACAAATATTTTATACATTTACAATTTATGAAGCCAGTTATGCTGGTCAAAGAATTGAAATCTTAGACCATTCTTTTGCCATCCACAATTTTATAATAAAATTTAATGAAAAATGAAATAATGGTACGTTGTGTACATAAAATACTAAGGTATTCTAAATATTAATGTGAGTGTGTTTTATAATATTACTCGTTTATATAAATTAAATTTACTCTGTACGTTTGCTTTTAGCTCCTAAGTAATTTGATACATGACAGCCAATCCATTGAAGTATTAAGATAAACAATTTGTATGCAATATTATCATCTGATTCCACATTATTTTTCATAAATTTTTACTCATAGTAATATTTTGAAATCTACATAGTATAATTGGAAAGTTAGGTATTAATAATTTGATTTACATTTGAGAAAAGAAGATTGACTTTTTAAATTTCTCATTAATTAAATAACTGTACATTGTAGCAATACATATACATTGCACAGATTGCATAAAAACATTTATACAAATTAAGTTTCATATTTTGGAGCATCTTATGATTCAAGAAACGCGAATGCATTGTTACTGTTTCAATAGTATTGATAATATAATAAAATTGATTATTATTATGGTATACTTTGATTATACTAACATATTTAAATGGTTTTAATGAAATTATAAAACCATTTTATTACATTTGGCATTATATTTGATTGTATGAAACATGTGTAGAATTTTATGAAGAAGGAAACATTAAAACTTAAGTGGTACAAACTTTGAAATTATTTTAATTTAAGCACTGATAAATTATAAACAATTAGATGTGATTTTTAACTTTGAAAAAAGAGTAAGGTTCTTTACAGTGCATCTACCATCTTATTTGTTTATTTGTGTTACGTGTTAAAAACACATATTTCATTGCATGTAATATATCCATCAATTGTATATCACTTATTACTGATGGGTGCTATTATAGTATTACATCAAATAGTACCATAGAGAAAAGAACCGAATTATATTTTACTTTGATTAATATAAATCCATGTATTATCATAGGCTCATAAAAGTTTAATGTTACAGAGTAAGAGTTTGAGTATTGGAGATAGTGTACATACTTTCATACAAATATTTTAGGTGTATTGACAACTAGCTTTTGCATCTTTGTTTCATATAAATAAATAATTATATACAGATACTAAAGTTTTCTTCTAATTACTATTAAAATATTTGATAATTTTATTTATTTTCAGAAAAAATAATTGAATTAAACTTTTAACTTATACTTGTCTCTTCATTTAAATATTTCAGAAATAATATATATTAATAAGAAACATATTTCATCTTAAAAAATGATATTAAATTAAATTTGAAATTATTTTATATAAGACATTATGGTTTCCTAAATTATATGTTAAAATTATGCAAGTCTTTTTATAGCTTTGCTAATGTTTTATATTTTACTTATTAATATTTAATACTGTGTTAAATGAGAGTAAAAGAATTAATTAATGTTTCAGATTATTTAAAATTTGCAAGGTCATATAATTGAACATTATTAATTTTAAAATTTATTTACAATATATGTATATTTTCTTGTATGAAGTAATAGGTACAGTTTTATTATATTTAATGCAAAATATTGTAGTTCCTTTGTAGTGTCTCTCTTAACTTCGGGGTAATAAATGAGTGCGCGCGCGCGTGTACATATAAACACATGTGTGTATATATGTGTATGTATGTATGAATGAATGTATGAATGATTGAATCTATGTATGCATACGTATATGGATGTTGAATTCCAAAGGTAAATTAGTTGTATTTCAATGGCATTATATGAGGCAATCAATCAAAAACTGTGTGCTCTATTTTTATAACCAAGAGATATTTTGAATATAATCGAGAATGTAATGAAAATTCTGATACTATTTGTAATATTTTGCAAAACATGTGTATGTGTATATGTGTCTGTGCGTGTGTGTGTGTATTTGTATGTATACATATGCGCACACGCATATATATGTATATTGTATATATTATTATTTAGTATATTTATCTATGTCTCTAGAAATGGCGCACAATGCCTATTATTCATTTGTTTCTATAATTATTTTATAAATAAATTTATTTGAAAAAATTCAGTAAGTAAGTTAATAAAAAGATTGTTGACTTAGTATAAAAAAAAATATTTTCAAAGAAGCATTACTAAGAATGTATTGAAGAAATAGAGAATGCGTTTAATAATTAGATTCATAGGACAGCATCATATTTTGTATGTATGTACATTCTTGAACAGTAATTAATTTCTTTAATAATATATGTAATTATATTACCGCTACAGTGTTAAAGAAACATTTAAAATCAGTTTCAAAACATTTGTCTTGTTAGACTATAAATCAGGATTTGTATAGTCTCAAAATTATGATATAAGATATTTAGGAACTTGAAAATTCATATCTGACCAATGTAAAGTTACAACTTTCGAATAAGGAATATGTAAATATATATTTACATAAGGAACATCAGAAACTGTGACAAAAGTTGATGTATTATATATGAATAATTTTTATTTCAATATTACACGCAATTACATTCCCGTTTAACGGTAGCTTTAATATTATTTAAGCGTAATTCAAAAAGTTCAAAAATTTATTTAGTTAACGCGTGCATAGAGCAGCTAGTGCAGGTGGCAATGATTGCAAAATAAATTGTAAATTAGACGAAATTTAGGAGCAGAATGTTTAAAAAGAGATACAGATAAGACATGTACACAATTTTTTCGTTTTTTTACCTACAAGATTGATTGCATGTAAGTATCCGTGGCTTATTTCTAATGATAATTATACTAAAATAATTAGTGTAGCATATAATACTGTGTTGCATGATAAGGTTTTAAATAGTTGCTAAAAAATTCTTATATGTATTACTTCAATTGTAAACTAAGTAAACTCAAAATATGTATAGATTTATAAGCTATTAATTAGCATTTCCTCGATAGGATTATTTATATCTGTCAGGGATAAAGTAGTTAAAGAAGAAAAGTGTACATACTATTATCTTGGATATGGTATGGTGGTTTATTGTTAGTCGTAGATATATATATATTTTTTTTTTAATAAACCACGTTAATAATTATAAAGATACAATTAATTACGTCCGCACAAAGTTACGGATAATTCGAAATACATATAGTAATGATGTGTGTATAATTGTAAATATGTATTCATTTGTATACTTTAAAAATTGTGTCATTTCTATCTCATGACAAAGTTTGAAAAAGAGTACAGATTATAATTATATATATTATATAATCAATTTGTTGAATTATACTACACAAGTACTTGATTCTTTTGTTTTTATCTCAAATGAAAATTTATGCGGTTAAACAAAAGATGTAAATGAATGGTAGTTATACATAATTCTATGTTATATTAAATAAAGTTTCAAAACTTTATATTATGAAAATCATAATGGTAGTATAATAACAATGTTTTCACCATTCATAAAATATGTATAATATTATCTATGTTTATGCTAAGAGCAAGTAAATAATTTAAGATAATGTATCTTTGATTAGGGAATAAAATCACAAATATTATAAATTTCTTTCTCAAATCCCATACATATAACAGAGACTATAATTAGAAATGTTCCAATGATACTGGTTGATGTAGGTTGATCTCCAAAAAAGTATATTTGTATAATATAAGCCAAAATAATATCTAAAGATCTAGTCACTGATACTTTCCCAGCACCTTCTATCTTTAGTGCATTAGTCACTAAAATCTGACCTGATAATCCAGTTAGTGCTATTAATAATATTTTACTCCAGGTAATCCAATCATGTGGCAACTTTGATTTTTGTTCGTGATTATCTGATACAAGGAAGAAGAAAAATATTGCTGTGACAAGTGACCACCAAGATAGGTTGAAGATTATTGTTGAAAAATGGATTTCTGAACATTTTCTCATAATAACTATGTTAAGAGCCGTAAAGAGAGTTGCTAATATAGCACACACATATCCCATCACATTGTATGATTCAGCTTTATGCATCTAAAAAACAAGTATTTTATACCAAATTGTCAATTTATAGAAATTGTATAAATGAATTCTCTTTTTACCTGAAATAGAAATGGTGGTTTAGATACGAAAACAACACCTGTAAAAAGTGCACACATAACTATAATGCGTAATATTCCACAAGGTTCTTTTAATAAAATGAAAGACAATGCAATAACAATCACTGGAGAACTAAATATGATTGTTGTAGCATCTCCTATAGGTAATTTGCGAAAACTGTAATATAGTAATGATAAGGTTGCACCACCTACTATTCCCTAGGGAAAGAATACTTTATTAAATTATTTTTACTTATTACTATGTGGAACATAATTATATTAATTTTATAGTTAACATACTTGCAAATATAAGAGCATTCTTTGCCCTTTGGGTCCAAAAAGACTTTTGGAAGCTTTAAGTGCTACTGCAGCCATAACTAACATTTGTAGAACAGATCTGATAGCCAACAATACCATAGGATGTACATTTTGTACTGCTTTAACTAATGCTGAACTTATTGTAAAAAATGTACCTGATAAAAATGCCAAAAATACTCCAAACCATTTGGTACCATCTTGATACGTTTCAGAATTATTGGCAAATTGTTCCGTGTAATGGTATGCTGGATGTATACTGTTATAAGAAGCAGTAGATTCAATGCTGAACTTCATTGTTTGGCTACCTTAACAGCCACGATAGATGATTATAAAGAATAAGACATTTACAGTATACTGCTGTCTACCACTAGTACATCTACTGTCTGATAGAATTAACATACAGCTTTGCACGTTAAACAGCTTATTATGGATTAATACTGGTAGGAAGATTTGGAAAATGTAACGATCAGATTAAAACTCATTTGAATGTAAAATAGTGAAAAATGTTAATTATAAAATTAAATTTGTTACAAAAATATTATGATTCACTTTAACTTTGTTTAACAGGTTTTTGATTTTGAAATTAATGCATTCATTAATATAATTGGATCAAGTATACTTTCATAATTATATAACTTAATATAAATAAACAGAATCTACATTTTTTGTTATATGAATTATATATTGAATGTGTTATATTTATTCAGTTTGAAAATATATAGCTGCAGTTTAGTTTCATTTCAGTAATAATCTTTATCATATTAAAGAAAAAATTTAAAGAATATATTGTTTCTTTTAACTATTTGGATTAAACTAATATTTATAGTCTAATTACAATAAATTTTATATAATTTTATTTTATCAAGAAAAAAAATATGTTTATAAAATGATTATAATATTATAATCATTTATATGTTGCTTTTATTTGAATAGTATAAAATGTATATACAATTATATAACAAATTTTAGTCTTTCCCAAACTGTACTCCAGTTAGTGGTTTATCTACACGGTAAAGTGTAGTGCCTAAGTTGAAATATCCCAGATATTCTATAGTTTCTGGAGTTGTATCAATATGATAATGACCACCTTCTCCATGATGAGAAAAGCTGTGAAAATGTTGAACCCGAAGATCTAGATCCTAAAATTACAAATTAAATGCAATACATTGTGAAATGACACATGTAATAATGTGATAGAACAAAAGATATTTCAACTCATTTATTACAAATATTGAAGTATAGTCTTAATAGTAGTATAAATTCAGTTATAGATGCAACTGTAAAATATATCATTTCATATAGTTTTACTTACACTTTCAGAACTGACAAATGTACCAACAGCTATTAGAGGTGTTGACATGTTATAAAAGTGTAACCACTTATTAAGTTGTGCTTCAGTATTTAATGGTGTTACTGAAAAGTCTGGCATAACATGCTGTTTAACTTTCCCATCTTTTATCAGAAATGTTCCTCCTAATCCTACAATCAAAAAAGTTTAATATAAATACTTGAATGTATCTCTTAAGTAAATTTATATTTACTTATAAAAACTTAATTCAACATTCTCCTTACCAACAAGATTATTTTGATAATGCTGTGCAATTGCTTTCTGCATAGATGCAATAAAATCATTATTTCCAGTACGCTTTTTAACATGCACTTTTAAGACTTTGCCAGGTTTTCCTTCAGTAACAAATAAATTAGCTAATAAAGCAAATCTTGTTTCACTGTTAGGTAAATTTTGAAGTACACATTTTCCATTTGCTTTACTGACAGATGAAATACGAGTTCCATTTTGTACATTAGGTGAGAAAGTCATGTTCATTATAAGCTAGAAAAAAATTTACCTAGTAAACATTCAAACTAAATATTTAGATTTGTAATTAGTAGTTTAATTTATTTATTATACTTCACAATTGGAATTTATGTATGGCCATGGGCCAGCTCCAGCTCCAATAACAAAGGAGTCTGTCTTATACTGTAAGTGATTTAAAAGTTGTTGGACATCATATAATTTGTTTTTTTGTACAGTAGGAAGAAGATATGATGGACCACCAATTTCTAATAATGTTGGATTACCACATAATCCTAAATATTAAATTGGATATATTAATATTAAAACAATATAAAAAATATCTTGTACATAAAACATTATTTACCTGGGGCAGCAAGTGTGAAAGGTTCTTGTGTTAAATCTGGACAATCAACAACTTCAACTTCAACATCCAGAAAATTTTTAACCAATCCTTCTTTTAATACTGTTATGAAATATACATTATGTTATTAAATTTGTTTTGAAACCATAAATTGTATTTTAGTGAATAAAAATTACCATCTTTTATTTCATCAAGTGAAGGAACATATAGATTTTTTTTTACTATGGTAAGTTGATTGATATCCAAAGTAGTCATAATTGTTAACTAAAAATTCATTTTTAAACTATAGATATAATTTGTAATAATTCATAAATATGGATTAAATTACCTTTAAATAAGAATTGTATTATTCAGAAGAAGTAAAAGAATTGATAGAATCTTAAATGTACTTCGCCAGGAGTAGCTTGTTTTATCTAATCATGTACTGGCGTATGACCTTATTTCGTAAGAATGAAATAAGTCAATTACATATGTATATACATACTCTCTTTTATGCTGATATTATTCATAATCGTATCGAATATATTTTACTGTATATTTCTTGATATATAAAAATACCCACGAAAGATCAATTTGACATTATTATGCAAACTAAAGCATTAGTTTTTAAATTTCTATTAGAATAAAAATTTGTATATATTTTATCGAATTACAGTATTAATGAATGAAAATGAAATAAATGATACAAATATACGAATTATACATCGATAGTAACGTAATAGAAATAATCGATTTACGAACTATTTCTCATAGTATATTTTCCAAATTTCTTAAGCAATTTTATAATTAAATTGCGCATCAAATCTTTAAAAATGTTGAAAAATAAATAAAATTAATATTTAATATCTAATATGAAAT
The DNA here is from genome assembly GCF_001483705.2 of Eufriesea mexicana. Lineage (NCBI taxonomy): Eukaryota > Metazoa > Arthropoda > Insecta > Hymenoptera > Apidae > Eufriesea > Eufriesea mexicana. The sequence goes on from NW_016912807.1 coordinate 319,992, forward strand.
AAAAATGTACTTAATATGTTATAATATGTTATCAATACATTAATAATTAAAGTTAATAAAAAAAGTGAGTTATAAATAATAAGAATTAAAAAGTTTAATTTTCAATTTTGAAGTCTTGTATTTTTATGGAATATTTCAATAAGTATGAATAAGATAAATACATTTTACGAAAAGGAAATTTCAAGTGTAAAGTAGATAAGATATAATTTTCAACTGACGTCAAAAACTTTTTTGCTAGAAATTACTTATAGTTCTCTTCAGAGATGGCAACACAATGCAGTATTACGTATCAAGTAATTAAATTATTCGCGCTTGACAATGAGATCTAATAAACGTAAATTCATAATTATAATAATGTTTTTAATTATATTTCGTATCAAGAATTACGAAGTTTTATTGTAAATAAATGTTGTACTTTATACATCGTAGATTTCATTGTTAACCATAAAAAAAGTGATATACGACTTCAAATGTATTTTAAAAATTTCTTTTACATGATGTTTTGAATGATGTTACATTAAATGAATAGATGTTTAATAATAATAATAAAATTCGCAGTTTAAAAATCAAAAATATTTTCTATTTTTCTTACTAAGCAATTGAGTTGATAAGATAATTTATAATTTAACTTATTTAATGGAATGACCTGATGTGGAATATCGTAGAAGAGGGTTGAAATATGTTGGAACTCGATAGGGTTGTCGTGGATGCGCATTGGACGCTGAAGGAGGCTATCGTGTATCAGCCGACGTTCCTGGAGCGCATCGTCAGTATGCGGTCGCGCATTCTATGCGGAAACACCTGTTTGTTCTTTCGGCTCTTTTATTGCTTTTTAATCGTAAATCTTGTCAAATATCGTGTGTATTAACTCTTCCTAACATATAAAGTAGGAAAAAGAAATTTTCACTATAATCGTCATATATTTAAAAAACGATACAAGAAGGTAAAAATGACGGGAATATAAAGAATATTTGTATTTAAAATTGTTAAGTTGAAAACGAAGTAAAAACAAGAAAGAACAACAAAAAATTTCTTATGAAACTTTTGCAAACACTATTGGATCGTAAGGAAGAAGGTTAGAAAACTAATAGAATAGTCCCGAAATTATTGATTGAGATCAAAGAAGAAAAAGAATTGCTAAACAGATATTGGTGTATCCGCGTGATAAACAGAACACAAGGGCAAAGTATCGTTGAGTGGGAAAAGGAAACGAAAAGCCGAAAGAGCGAAGGAGACGAAGACTTTTAACCGCGAGAGGAACGTCCTCGTGACTTCAACCACGTGTCTCTCGTGGTCCTCGTTTAAACACGCGTAAGAGCAATTTTCTCTATTGACGTACGCCGGTTGTTCGTTGTTGCTCGTACTGATAGACATTCTTGTCTCTTTACTACGAATCTATTCGCGGATAGGAATCGGCATGTGATCTTTTCGAAATTAATTGTTTATTTAATCCTTTCTCGCATGTATTTCCCGTTGACGTTAATGTAATACATATATTGCATTACATTATATTACTTACATTTCTTCCTCTTTCCCCTTAGCATGCAACTAAATGTAAACCTTGTAATATTCCAATTGGACTTGAAAACTTTGCATGTTATCGATCAGAGTGTTAATTGCTCATGTCTGTGACATGTTTCCTCCCATTTCCTTCTATTTGCTCAAACTTCTTTCGGCTTTCAAGTCTCATAAAACTACTGCGATTATACTATTTTGCTAGTTCGTTGCAGTACAAAATGGAGATAGATTTTTATCTACGCGATTCGAGTTGATTCGATTTATTTTATTAATCTCGTTTTTCCTTTTTTAGTCTGTGATATGCGAAAAACCGAGAGTGACGATTATTGTTTTTTTTTTCTTTTTCGTATCACAATTATTATAGTTTCATGATTGAATTGCTTAGGTACCGTCGAATCGAATTGCAAGAATTCCGGCCTTTTTCCGGGAACAGCTTAAGTATCAATTAAATCGATTATATCGAATTTAATTTGCTTCTTTCAGTACTGCATAAAGCTTGGAAAAATGTGACTTAATTTTTTTCCCCGTAAGTCTATCGACTTTTCCTTAGTATCAAAATTCGTTTATCAAAAAAGACTAAAAGAGGAAGAAGAAGAATAGGGGCGAGAGGAAAAAGAAGAAGAAGAGGAAGAAGAAAGGAGAACGATGGTATTTTCTATCAATGGTACACAAATTCACGGGAATGCGTAATGACGGCCATTAATCGGTTGTACTTCGAATGGGTAAACGCGAAGAAGAATCGTTTGAATCCGGAATGAAAAAGATGGTGGTCCGATAGCATTTAGTCGTGCTCGCAAGACAGCGAAGCGCAACGTATGTATATACGTAAGATTGCAGCTCGTAGATTATTTGTAGTCGTTGCCATTGAGATGGTTTGATGGTAGCCCCTTCCCCGCGTACCTTTATATCGAGACTGAATGGACAGAGAGAGCAGCCTCCTCTATGAGATAATACGCCTGGTTGTACCTAAGTCATTCAGGCCCGAAGTCCCCGAATCCATCGAATCGCGAGAGATCGCGCGAGGTGAGGGTGGACACCGTGGCCCCTGCAGTCATGCTCACCATACAAAACGAGTGAGTATATCGGTTTGCATGCGATTAAGTAGCTACACGATAGTTCGGCTGCATCGACGCACCCGTGAATACCTGCCACTGCTGCGCTTTCACATCCTCTAGCTTTTCAGAAATCACCGTCATGCCGATGCTTCCTGCTTCGAGCTTTTGATCATGATTTCAGGGGTTCGATTCGTGACTTTTCAGCAGTTACCAAGCTTATACAGGCGAAGATTAAGCAAATATTCCCCGGCTAGATCGGGCAAAGCTGGCCTTCCTCGAACACTTCTTGCCAAACGGTTTCGTAATTCTTGGCTCTCCTTTTATTTTTCCACACGTCATGTCTCTTTATTCGTCTTTGTTCGTTAAACGAATCGTTTTTCAACCGTTTAAAACTTCTTGGACACCACGTATGTATCTTATACCGAACGGTATGCGCTCTAAGAAAATTCCACTTGCCAATTTCGATTCTTTTTCCCTCGACATCGTTCTACCAAAGGATAAAGCGTCGTCTAGCTCAATGCATTCATCTACTCTTTAAATTTCCTTTCAACGACGGAAGAATCGTAGTCTTTTACCTTCTTTGTTGGTGGGATCATTGTCTCATAGCGATTATGCGGTTTACACGATAGGACTTATAAACGAAATTCTTTACAAACGAGTACGTGGTAACCGTTGGAAGTAACCGATTCCCCGTGACTTCGTGATTATAAGATCCTCGATAGCGTAGTTCCTCTAATAAGATCGGAATATCGAGCGACGATATTTTAATGTGACCACTTACCGATCATCTTACTTTTTACAGATTTTTGTTCCCAGATATATACCCGTTTTCTAATCGCTGTTAATCGACAAATATCACATGAACGTTTTATAGTTTCAACAAGACGTAAATCGTTTTACGAGCTTTTGCTTATAGGGGAAAAATCCGTGATACGATGCACGCAATTACGAAGGTGCGGTTCCGGGTAGATGCTGTGACGTGGTTCCACGGATCGACGTGGATTCCCTTTGCATCGTGTGTAGTAACATGGCAATAAACCACTACAGTAGCGGTGCATAATCTAATGGCGGGTTGCCTCCTGCGACAAGTATGGGACAGTAGAGGGACGGCTTGCACCGTGCCTCCCTGCGGTTCATTAATTGCAGCTTGCTCTCTCGACTAGTATCCCGTTATTCCGATCGTCCAAGCGACAACAACAACCAGGGGTTGAGAAGGGAAAAACCTCGTCACACGTGTCTACAACATGCCTGCATTCTCGAAGGAAAGCATAGAAAGCTATGAGTTTTCTTTGTCACTCTTTTACTCTTCCAGTTTCTTCCTCGATGAGGATATTGATCGATCATCGTGCCTGATAATTCACACCTGGATCGAGTTCTCTGCACTCTGATTCTGCATCGTGCTCCATCCATACGCGAGGATTTTTACCTTAGGATTCGTACCAATTTACGAAACATTCCAACGATTTCGCTGCTTTCCCTTTCGAAGTTTACGACAGATACGATCTCCGATGAAAGCAATTCGCGAGATTGCTTTACACATACTCCCCCTAAGCTTTACGCCTTCGTTTCTCTATACAACGTGCAATTTGACATTTTTTCTCCAAATAACGAACTATTTATTTCTCGTCGACCATACGAGTGAATTTGACTTTTGCTAAACTATTTTAACCACGTGACTCACTAAGTATATCTCGTAATATCTTGGTATTCATCGGAATTATCGTATAATGTACGTAGATCCTGTTCCTGGAATGTATTTTATTAAGAACTCGCCGAGATACTCGATAACAGTTCACCTGCAATTATTCACGTCGACGTGGCTGCTGTTAAACCAGAGACAGACCTTCGTGAAAGAGACAATTAAACGTTCTTGCATTCTTTTCTACGATCCGTTTAACCCAGATTATCCTTATCGTCGTTTCCGGGAATGAGAGAATTAGTTTCGTGGCGCGCAAAGTTTAGAGAAAGGGAAGGGTCTTGATCTTAAACTTGCTCGACTGTCGTGACATTATTACCTCGTATTTAGAGAACAACGGACAATGCACGTCACCGACGATCATTTCGTTCGGCTGCGGTTTACGGAAGTCAGCTGCGAGCAACGTCTCCCTGTTGCTCTGCCATCGTGCGTTCTTCGAAAGCTAAACACAGCCACCATATTTTCCGATTGTGCCAATTAATCGGACATAAAGATTCACCTGGATTGGAAAGGCAAACTGGAGACACTGTAATATCCATTCCGCACTCGATTATCATTGGCATTGGCTACTCGACAACGTGTTTCGCAGCAGGAGAGATAAAAGGAGAACGTGACGATTGCGAGCTTTTCGTTGGAGATGGAAACGAGAGGAATGTGCTTACTAATTTGTGTCTGAAGGTATACTCGTGACAATCAACCACTATTCAACCGTTGGCTGCCGTTCGTTCGATCCTCTCCTTAGGCGTTTGATTTTCCTTCACAACGTGTAAAGGAAAAACACGTGTATCAAAGGAATCGCTCGTGCAGACCGATGTCAAAGGCTTTTCTTTCTTCTCGAGGTCTTGTTCGTTCGTTACTCGTTTGCTCGATTATTTAATTTCCCTGGCGAATCGAGAGGACACAGCGGATATATCCGTGGATCATTGGAAAGTCACGAATACAAATATACCCGTGGCGTTGGAACGCCGAGGTGCATACACCTCCACGCACGCTTGAAATAATTTAGAAAGGTAAACGGATGAAATGTCATGCAGGTTGAAACGTCGATATCTGATAATCGAGCATCCAAAAGGCTCGTACGAGTAAGGTGACATTTTGTTGGCCATTAAATTCATAGTCCCGCATCGAATGATGCACAGGCGTAAGAGTTGCCCATAAAGTTGCACGCGTATGCCGATGTGGAACTACTCGTGATCTACTCTCACAGGTTAAATGTATATCTAACTTTCAATCGGTTAAAGAATGACTCTTGTATGCTGTGCAGTTGAGCGTAAATAGTCTCCTTTTAATGTAGTTAAGTGTAAAATAGCTCGCATAGTTTAATTACAATGCTTGCCCCGCTTGTGGCGCGTACACGCGCGTTCACCTACACAGCCTCTGCTCCGTCCTCGCAAACGGTTTCAATGCGTATGCACGTTCTGCACCTGCAACCAACAACTTGTAAGCCTGCGATCACCGATGTTCATTCGACGAAAATTCGAATATTTTTTATCGATCGTTCCATTATCGTGTGCGACATTGAAACGTATCACGATATTTTTATAAACGAGCACACCAACGCAAGCATCCTCGTCGTTCGTGTTCATGGCTGTCGTAGTTAGTGTCGTAATTGTCATTATCGCGCTCAAAGCAAATGCATCACTTTCGGTTAGGTATTCAGGGAAACGGTTCAATTATTTTAGCATGTCACCGCGTAATGGCTCGTGCGTGGCGGAAGTAAGCTCGGTGAGGAGCCTCTCGTCCGATGATGTCTCGGCAACGAAGGCGAATCGAAAGAAGTCCTGCTGGGCACGTGCCACGGATCCGGCTCATCGTCGTGGACGTCGAATTCAGCTGCTGCAAATGCTGGTGCTACCATTCATACCGATCCTAGCATTGATCGTCCAGACTGCTAACACCCTTCACGACATCCTCATCTATCGGCAGGAGGTCTCTGACATTGAAACGCAGGTAATCCAAGGGTTAAATGTTTCTTGAATCAGATATACGTATGTGTATTTGAAGCTAGATTAGTCTCCTAGACTCTCGCAAGTTTTGCAAGTTTCGTTTTCAGCTTGTCTTCATCGATTCGAATCCGAAGCGAGTTAATCTTACGATCGGGCAAATCTGTGCATCGGGAAGTGCCATTTACTCGGACTATTGGTAATTTCGCGAGAATTAATCTACGAATTTTCTAAATGTAACGAAGGAACGAGTAAACTCGTACCACACCTACGCGTTCGTCCTTTTTGTCATAGTCGGTGTAATTCCCATCTTACCGTCCATTTCTTCGATTGTTCTAGCGCAAAGAGTATAGATCGTGATAATGAATCAGTTTGCCAGACCCCTGTGCATGATTTACAATGACTCTCGATTCCTTTATGGCAGAGTAATTTCTCGAAAATGAATTACTGCTTGTTAAACCGGGTAGATAAATCTCGAGTTACTGCCTGTTGCTCGTCCATGGCTGACTGGTAACTGTTATTTACGCATTGAAATTTCTCGATGGGATGCGTTTATCGGAAAAAAGGCCGGATGAATTTTTCGATTTGGTTCACGGAATTATCCGTATTAAAAGCTTCGGATTTGCAACGCTTGTGTTTGCACAAAAACACGATGAAATTTAATAAAATTGTATTGTTTTCCTCTGGCAATTTATTCGCAACGTCGCAACGATTATCGACAAATTCGAATCGGTAGAAACCCTTTTATGGTCGACCTCGATTCTTCATTTTCCAGTTCAATACCTTCTTTAATGCATAGTCGCTTTCCTTAATACCGAACATGCTAAATTTTAATGAGATCCAGCTCGATAAAATATGATAACATTCGTTTCTTAACATTGATACTTGCTCGATAGCGGCTTTTATAATTAAAATCGTGTCAAATCGATTATTTAAAAGTGCTCGCATTCGATACTTGACTTTCTGATAAACTTGTTTTTCGAATCGACGCGACGCTTTCTCTCGGCACAAAAACAAGAGTAAAGCTGTGGAATTCGGTACAAAACACGCTTTTCGAGGAGAATTAAAATACGTTCACGAGCCATTTACTGCTATTTCTCTTCTTCTTTTTTTCACCTGCAATTGGTATTGGTTTCCTTCGTGAAAAAAATGATTTCTTTTTACGCGGATTACACCGTTTCGATTCGTTGCTAATATCGATTTATCGATTTATCGATTACGTACCATCAGGGATGATATTTTCTATTGCGATGTAAATAACTAGCAATAACCAATTCTATCATAACACAATGCATTGGTCATCAACAAAGGTACATGGGTATTGTTTCATGGTGCATCGAGTTCTTCACAATGGTTCTTCATACAGAATCGTATTGTTACCAGCTAGCGATCGATCCTCCAAAATAGATGGAATTCTAGCTAACGACAGGGGAAGTGCGACAACAAGTTTTCGATGATTCTATTACAACTCCAAAAGCACACTCGCGACGAGCATTGTCGAATCGTTCTCGAATTGCACTATACCATTGGAACGTAGAGTAACAGGTTTCTTCTTTTTCGAGTCTCGATCCCCATTCTTGTCGAACCTTACTAATTTGTCAACGGAGGGCTGATCACCGAGCAAACGATCAGCAATGGTTGACTAAAGAAGATTAACATCCCTTAATTTTCACCCTTAGCCGTTGTCGACAAAATTTCCATACTAGAATGAAGTAGTCTCGTTTCGTTCGAGGATGGTCATTACGGTAGCGTATCCCTGGAAGGGTTGAGGAAGTGGAGGAGTGGTAGATCCGATCGAAATTCATCGAAACGGGGTGTAACCTGGAGTGCACCGTTCGATCTCGAGTTACTTGTTTGACGAGTACGGTGGCGTGGCACGAGGAAAGGCGGAAAAGAATGGACGCATTCTCCTCTTTGCTTGTCCTCGTCCCTATCTTCATCGTTCCCGGTGTTTGCCGTCGTCCTGCTAAGCGTGTCGAGAGTTTTATACCCGTTGCTGCTCTGCCACGCCCTCCATAATTAAAATCTATAGGAAAACCGAAGAACGAACTTAATTTGCCTTTTAAAGGCATCGCCTTTTTCTCCTATTTTGTTGATCAAAATTAAATTGTTCGCGATACCCGCCACTGAGTGATTACATCGATTGCTTCGGCATTTGCGATATATTAAATTTCTTCGTAGGAAAAGGATGCTTTTATTCACCAGCCTCGTACACTTTGGAAGCTCTAGCGAGAGAAATTTCTCGAGTTTCTAAAAATTATACTCGTTTTCGTGCATGGATCGAAGCTACCCTGACGTAGATCCGTATTCGTTGGGCGACACGTTCGCGATTAATTCTGGCATAGTGGCTACAGCATTAACAGAACAGGAATGCAAACCTGATATTATCTCGTTCGATGTTTCACATTCTTCATGGGTGAATATGTCAAAGCTGTGCATTATTGAAAATCCTCGAATGAGCCCGAAAACGACAAAGATTAAATCAATTTGAACGTTGACAAAACAAACGTTTCAACAAAATTTCAACGTTGTTTTGTTTCGCAAGATCCTAAAAAGCTGACTCGATGTTTCGGAATTATTTTCTGTAATGGCTGTCCGAGTCTCGATTTATAATTGGTGAAACGGTGCATGGGGTTGAAACGTAGAAGCATGGCAAGTATAACGGAAGGCCATTTAGGTACTTAGAAGTTCGAGTGACCACACGATGTGTGTCTAGGATGTATTCACCCTCCCTATACCGTTCACTTTGTCCTTTCGTCCCTTACGATTAGTTCCATCTCCTTTCGGAAGTTTCACGAACTCGGGAACAACACTGGCTATTAACTGGCAAAGCTTCGGTCCGTGCATTTTACGATACTCTAATCGTCCGACTGGAACAGTTTCCAAGAGAATATCCGTCTTAAAGTTATCGTTGCGTTTTATTTTCCTCGAATTATTTTGATTTTCATCCCCCTTCATTGCGAATATCGATCGAGTATGGTTATGAACTTCTTACAGGTAACAATCGCCACAGACTTGGGGAAGGTTGTCACGCGGATGCAGCTGGAAAGATCCGAGGTTGCATTCTTTATTTACACCAACGGCAACACTCTAAGGTATCAGCATGCAGTGTGTTGTTTAGTTTTCTCAGACCTTTCGTGTACGGGAAGGTTAGAGAAGCACGATCTAAAGCTGTGTTGCACGCCGTTGTTCATTCATACGAAATGCATAAGATGCCATGGAGTTCGTTTCACTGTTTTGCCAGGGGCCTTTAAAATTGCTTGATCTCTCGGTATACGTGACTCTATAACAAAAGCCATTCTTCCAAAGGGAAGGAACCCTTTAACGTACAGAGCAATGAAAACAAATGGGACAACGGGGTATTCTCTAATCAAGACACCACCGGCGCAATACACTTTTCCTAGCATTTCGAGAAAGCAATCGCGTCACGGAATGCGAGAACAGCCTGCGATCCTTATAACTTACGATTTAAATAAAGATTCGTTCCAGGCGAATTATAGAGTGCGGAAAAATCGCGTGCGATTAATCTCAGCGGCTTCCTAAAATCTGAAATTGTCTGCGAATTGTAATTATTGGCACTCGCAAAATTCAAGGTTCGAGGTAGCGATTAGAGTCGCATGATCGGTGAAACGTAGCATATTGGCCTGACCCTTCCGCTTCGACTGTTCTATAGAACCGAGGGAAACTCTGTGAAATATTAACGAAATTTCGCTGGTAAAAATAATTCTGGATCCTTCGGAAACGTCTCGTCTTTGTGAATGCAACGTCGACTAAAACGAATGAATAAGCCAACCTCTCCGCCAATTTATCGACGCACCACTAATACGCCATGGTCTCTTGCACCTGTTCAAGGTCGAACTTGACGCAGAGGTTCGCCATAACCGATCAGGCTCTTCATAACATGACTACGTGGCCCCTGGTCTCGGTACCGAGGGACGAGAGCAAGACGCAAACCTATGACGTGGTCAGCAAAGAGGCCTTCCAAGCACGCCTCGAGGATTTCAGGTAACGAATCGATTAGCAAATACTCGACGGCTCTCTTCACTCCAGACAGAATCCACGTGTATTACACGCTAATGACGTCAGAGGATCCCTTATGTGCCTGACAGCTTTACCTTAATTACCATAACTTTCTTGACGCAACCGATTAAACGGTTGTGATTTCCTTCGTCCTCGGCCTTGCGCTCCTTTTGTCAGCGATTGATAAATTAAACGGACTAAATTCCGGAGAATTTGAAGTAGAAACTCCACGTTGATCATTTACGACGCGCCAAAGGAAGGACGGCTACCTATGAAAGAGACATTTAATGGGGAAATGTACATGCCACGTGGTTAATTCTAATACCGGCCTTTGTTGAAACGACACACGATTGCATGGAAAGTTACGGTGGAATCCTCTATTCCCTCCAGTCTTCGTTCCGACACTTGTTGAATTTCCATTCAGCCTTAAAGTGGACAATTCTCTTCTTCCGCGTATCTTTCCCTTTTACTCCATAGAAGAACTTTCTTTTCCGATCTACGAACAGTTCCATGCACTTTTTTTCCCCCTCGTTTCGCAAGTTCTCGCTCCTGTCGCGCATATTTTGTACGCGATAATTAACGCTCGTTAGTGAGAATACTGTAGAAGGAATTTTAATAATATCGCTCAAACGAGATGCGTCAGACGAGGTGCATCAAAAGCGACAATATTTCATCGTTAATATCGTGTGTGTACGTGGAAGGAAAAAAAAATAAATGCTCGTGCACCAGACGGCACGAATTTTCATCAATCGATCATATTCATCACGCTTGCGTCGCATAGTATATTATGGTGGTAAAATCATTTTAATACGCACACAAGAACAACTGGTACAATAGTATTACTCGATCACCTAATTAGAAAGGGAGAGCCAAAAGGCGCGGCAAAGAAGATACGTACGGCATGGTAAAACGGTGTATGCTTTTATAATAGCACCGTCGTGTCGTATTTGTCTTGGCATATCGATCGATTATAAAAATACGTAGCCAGGATCCGGTTTTTCCAAGACCGAGCCCGAGACGAACCATCGTTACATCTCGACAAAATATGCAAATGTGCGGTTCATCATTGAAACCTTTCAAATTCCCTTTAGCTTTTCGGAACGTTGTGTTGTCGAATTTGCATAAAATGGATCCATATAGGGGAAGAGATTAGGACAGATAGTCTGACGATAGACTTGGAATCACAGTTCATAGGCAAACGGAAATAGAACGAAGTAGTATTTATGCGTCTCGATCAGAAATATTTGCAGAAGGCACATCTTTCGTTCGAACGAATTGAAAACTGCGAGCCAGTTTGTCACTGGGTACATATACCCGATAAATCGATAGAGGCCAAGAGTAGGTATACATCGGTATGGACAATCCCGATTCGTAGTTCACGAAATTGATTTGTTCCAGAGAAGTAGGAAATCGCGAGATTCGAGCAAAAGCTGATCTACAATATTCTCTTGCAAAATATCGAGGAAAAGATTATTGAAAGAATTACTCTGATGAGCTTACTAGACATGTGGCAAATCTGCCCCGCAAACGACACCAATTAAAGGGATTATATTTCCAGTATAAATTAATCGTCTATATAACCATAGACGTAGATTATTCGCATTTAAACACTTTCCAAGATCGTTAGATGAGAAAGCAAGGAATTTTAAAGCAGCTTCTCGCCTCTGTCCATTTTTATTCAAATTTATTTGATGCATTAAAGTAGAAAATGTACGAATGGGTACCCAAGTATCTGGTTATTCGCACAAGGGTTAAATACAGGCTTGCAATTAGTTACGAAGTAAGGTAATGAAATACGGAAAGAAAATAGGAAAATACGGAAGATCTTGATTTCTTCTGGCGATGTCGAATTGAGGTATCGTCATACCAAAAGCATCGAATTCTAGGTACTCTTGTATAGGAAATTCTCCATCGATGACCCGAGGGTTTGTGGCTTTCGCGTTGGCTATTATACGAACATATGTCAGATAATAGAACACATTTCTGTCAGCGGGAGCGCCGGTAACAAGCTGCTAACAATCCTCTTCTTGTGCCGGCAAAGATATTACACGGCTGACAAAGATGACGGAGAGGAAGAATGCGTGTTAACTCGATTTCATCGAAGACAAAATAACACCGTCCGGTTTCCCGGTGTTCTATTAATCTTCGAACGATCGATCGATCAGTCGCCAACTGAATTAATTAGCGTAGCTATCTAGACGATTATTTTCAACGATCTAACAAGCTTCTATCACCGTGGCTAGTTACATTTTGGCGAACTAATGCCCTAATGACATTCGTTCCGTGTCGTCTCTGTGAAACGAGGCTGAAATATGTGATCCAATTATCGAATACTCTCGAAGCGACAATTATCGACTAATTCGTCCTGTCATCGTAGACAAACACGATCCAGAGCAATAAGATTTAAAAACGCGTACCGCTTAATCCCATGCGATAAAGGTTTTGCGTCTCATTAAAATGTCAAATGAGAGTAACACATAAGCTGTAATAAATTCCCTCAAAGAAATCGTACGTCATTTTTCCTTTGTCGCTTCTCGGCCTTCTCTGTCGAACTACCTTTATGAGCAATGGATGAGGTTGTCACACATGAGCGCGTGACCGCCCATTTGGAGCAGTAGACAATATTTTTAGACCCCTCTGCCCGCCTCCCTCTTTCCACCCCTCCTCTGTTTTCTCTTTGCCGTTCTATGACTATCATGTATCTGACTAAAAACTGCCTCGATACAACGAATACCTCTAATATCTGTCGACTAGATTCAACCTTTCTTCATTACGCAGACGCTAGATCGCAACCATGATATTTCAGGGTCTCCTCCCTTCCGTACTTGTGCATAGCACTTGAAAATTCCTCTATTCTGTGTAAACAGAGGAAGAAGGACAAGCGAACAATGACAAAATTCGGAAAATCGATGCAACCTCTTACCACCCTTAAAGTATATAAGAAACGGACATGCAACGGTTCAATTTTTGACGCATAAACAGAGACTTATTGTTAGTGCAGCACTATAAGTACAAAGTTTGTTCGTTTCTTAGACAGAAGATAAGTTCGGAAGAGAGCAGTATCACCGAAGTGTTGACATGGTATACAAGCGTGAACGCAGCGATGTTGGACCATCTGACTAATCAGATCAAAGAGACGGACAACAGCGGAGTTTGGAGGTAAAAGAAAGAATTTTATTAGCGATTTTGTCGTGGCAGACATACTGATATTTTACAGACATTTCTTGTAAAATAATGGCACTGCGTTTCGTTAAAGTCGTGACACGGAAAGGAAAAGAGTGGATGGTTAACTTGAGCGGAACCATTTAAGTAAATCAATTTTTCAGTTAGCGGAAAGAAAGTTTGCATAAGCAGGATGGAAAGTTGTAAAGTACATCAAGTTACTCGAAGCTTGTCTGAAATGAGAATTAATTCTAAAGTTTAAGTAACGGTTAAATCCTCGTTTTATCGTCGCTCTATATACGTTCTATCGCCGCGACAGCTGTACGATAAGCTTTTGAATTCGTGTAAATGGTAATATCTTGGTGTTTCAGGTATTTGATAGCTTTTAAAAATTTGCTGAGAAGCATCGAGAGCTTGGGTATTGCTTCCGTGTATGGAATCAATTACTTTGGGCGTGGAATCCTTGTGGGGGACAATTACGTCAGCTACGTTCGCCATGAAGCTCTTGGACGTGATCTCCTCAGCGGATCTCTCACTTATGTGCCTTCTCTCAAACATTTTTACGCCGAACTCACCCGCACCATGCCAGACTATGGAAGAATTAAATCCAGGTACGAAAAGACCATATTAAAAATACTAAAAGAGAAGGAAGAGAGAGGGACCTTTCAAACTCTGGGCCAACTTTCAACTTGTTGAACGGATAAAAAAACTTTCGAAATCTAAGCAGAACTTGTATAATAGAACGAGTAAGCGAAAAGTTTGAGCGTCGGCGTATAAAATGCATGAAACAAGGGAGATAGGTTTGTTTGATGCATTACAGACGAGATGAAATCCTCCAGAATCAGAAGAGAGAACCGAGCGTCGACGATGCGATCGCTTATTTCGATTCAATGGCAACTTACGTGGATGAGCTCCGTAAACTTCAACGAGAATTACGTCACATGATTAGGTAAACCTTCATAACGCATGTTGTAATTTCACGGTTGCTAAAATTTTGAATGAAAATACATAGTTTTAGTATGATTATACTTGAATTAAACAATTATAATTCAACAGGGATTATGTGAATTCTACTTTACAAGATGCAAGTAACAAAGAAGTTGCCGGAATAGCTATAGTTGTACTAGTTTTGGTTGTTTCTCCTATCATTATAATACTAGTACGTAACGCAGTAGCAACGATTCAAGTAAGTGATTATCCTGTACAATTCGTACCTAATTGTTGCTTCTCAGAGATTATATGAGTACAATTGTAATATAATTAAACGAAAATTCAATTCGTTTCTAACCGCTTCATTTTTATATATAATTCTAATATTCGAGACTGTCCACTTTTGCAACCGAAAACAAAGTGTCAAATTCTATTGACAGTAACATCAGTCAATTGTTATTATTTTTAACTGATTACGACTGCAACAGTATAAGTCTCTTATTCAGATCGTTAAAGATGTGACGAGTCAGTCGATTTTTGTCACCACTCTATATCGTTATTAGTAAATATATTTTTGTCTCGAACAATTTTAGATGTATGCAGCTAATTTGGCACAGAAGGCACGAGAATTGAAACAAGAGAAGGGGAAAAGCGATACGTTGCTTTTCCAAATGTTGCCTCCCAGCGTTGCTCAACAACTGAAACAAACACAGCAGGTAGCTAATTAACAACTATCCTAGTAAATATTACGTTCTCAATTATTGACAATTGTTTCGTTTGTTTAAAAGGTTCCAGCAGAATATTACGAAGCAGTAACCGTGTATTTTAGCGACATCGTTGGATTCACAGAAATTGCTGCGGAGAATACTCCCCTAGAAGTAAAATTCTTTACCGACATGTATAAAATGCTTCCCAATTTATTTGTACTTTAAGTTATTATATCTTTGTAGGTAGTTACTTTTCTAAATTCAATCTATAAATTGTTCGATGGGCGTATTGAATGTTACGATGTATATAAAGTTGAAACAATTGGCGATTCATACATGGTTGCTTCTGGCTTGCCTGTTAGAAATGGTAAAGACCTTTCGTCAGTCCATACGATCGTATACATTGTACAAAATATTCTAATCTAACGATGATTTTTGTTAAAGGAAATAAACATGTATCCGAAATAGCGACAATGGCCCTCGATCTTTTAGCAGCATCGTCGGTATTTCAAGTACCAAAGCGACCCGGAGAACGTCTACAAATACGAAGCGGTGCCCATACAGGACCTGTAGTTGCTGGAATTGTAGGAAGCAAAATGCCTCGTTATTGCCTATTTGGGGATACTGTAAATACGGCCAGCCGTATGGAATCAACTGGAGAAGGTTTCTTATCAACTTTCTTAATTTTCATATTAAACGCACATTTCTATATATTTTAACTTTGATTTATTTTATCCAAAGCTCTACGAATACATATTAGTCTAGAAATGAAGAAAGCTTTGGATGCTGTGGGAGGTTTCAAAATCGTACATCGTGGTTTGGTAGATGTCAAGGTAAATGTTTTGAACAACATACGTATGTATATTGTATCTACGTGTATCTATCGTGAGATATATATTAAACAGAATACCTGAATAAAACTAATTTTTTAGGGAAAGGGACTAATGGACACCTACTGGCTGGAATGTAAAGACGGTGGCATCGGTCGTGCAGCAGAAATAAGTCTGCCCCCGTTCTTCGAAGATGTCCGACCAGTTTTCATACGCCGATTACGGGAGGAAGGTACCCTTTGATGCGAGCCGTATTCCCGACGGGATCTCTGGTACCTGAACCGACCACCTACTCCTTACATCCGTCTTTCGCAACCCAACCTTATCGATCACTTAAAGAAACCTACTCAAGGTCGTAAGAACCGACTGTCTCATCCAAATCTCCACATTACTCCGGTTAAACCACCTCCACAATCGCAGTCTAGTATCGAATCTCAAGACTCTGCGACATACGAAGGAACTCAATCAACGACGCCCTGTCCACCAAGTTATTCTCCAGCTAGTCAACGCAGCCGTTACTCCCAACCGAATCTACCTACTCTTCTGATATCCCACGACAGAAGATCCGGAGGTTCGACAGATCGTCGTATACGAATGTCTCAGCCTACGTTAAACTCCAGTTTTAGCGGTATTAATTTTGCCGGAATGAATCGCAGCTCTAGACTGTCTTACACGAGTCTCAGAGCAGCTTCTGGAGATAACAGTATCAACGAGGAAGAAAGATTATCAGCGCGGAGTGTACAAGGTTTTGGTGGAAGCTCGAGAGGAAGCTTAACGATGGACCCAGGTTCTTCGAGGCTGTCTCAGCCAGACGTAACGCGATTTATCTTACGCCAAGACGTACCGGCGAAACGTGAACGCCTCTCTCAGTCAACTCTAGTTATTGGTGATTATCATCCTGGCCGTGGTCAACAGAGATTATCTCAACCTTGCCTAAGCACAGGGAAAGACCTCAATTTACCCACGATGGTATTTCATTCTCCTTCTCCACCGCCTGTCAAACACAAAAGATTCTCCCCTGCCATACACGCTAGCCAGAGAGACCGTCTGTCGCAGTTGGATATTGGTGCTAAATACAGAAACTTCAAAGAATCCGCTGTGACGAAATTTAATCGAGATAGGTTTTCAATACCGGAACTAGAAACGCAGAACGATCTTAGATTAATAGCTGGCACGCCTAAGCAAAGATTTAGTTTAGACAGTCAGTTGACTCGTAATCAGGATGTAACTCGGTCCAGATTATTGCCAATTGCTAGTTCACCTATCAGTGAACACCAACAAACTAAAATTGACGAACAAACGGGAATTCCTGGAGGTAAACTTAAAAGTCCCACTAGAGAAGGCCTTGGAAGTGTGCTTGTGGCAAGCACAACTCCAATACTACCACCAAGTGAAAGACAATTGCTGACAACCGAGTTAAGTAAAATAGCAACTGCATTTAACTCGACAGCGTTAATTACGACACAACAAAAGAGCCAGACAACACTTAGGACAAGTAAACTGCATAGATCAGTTTCACCAATTCCTACCAGGGAAAGAATGTCAGTACCTGAAATAAGAAATTCGAGTTTACGCCGACTGCTTGATCCACCGACGAGGCAAAGACATAGTATCACTGGCAATCTTAGACAGAGCATAATTTCACCCATTAAACCTCTTGACTTTGGCAAAAAGTCACCGAAACATTTGTTCGAAGAGGCTCTGGAAAGATTTCGAAAAGACGAGAAAGAAGAAAATCGAAAGAATGAAATTTCACATTCGGAAACTCTTGTGGATATAATTGATGAACCTAAACATATTCAAAAGCATTACTCATATACATACGAAAGTACGGACGATAGTTCCTCGATACTTGGAAAAATAAACATGTCCGCGATACCAAAGAAAAAGTATTTAGAAAGTAATTTCGATGAAAATGAACAAGTGATCACTACAGTGATCGAAACCGACGTACCAATGATAATGGCTAATCCGAAATACGTAAAGAAATCATCCTATTCGAGCGAGACCCCAAAATGGATTAGGAAATATTTAGAAAACGAGAGTCCGAAAGTAGGAAGGAAGACGATGAGCAACAAAGAGAAAACTAATAGAAGAAATAGTCGAAGGAAAAATTCTTTGGAATCGGTGGAAGGCGAGAAAATTACAGATAAAGTTCGTTCAAAGTCAGTAAGTAGCGGTGAAAGAAGTCCGATGTTAAAAAACACCGGAATACAGTCTGAATTGAAGAATATAAAAAATACGTATGTAAGAATTGTCCCTTCAAATAAAAGTCAAGAAAACAGGTACGAGGTAAAGATAGAAAATAATTGGATGGATGGAAATATTCATGAATTGTATGTCGATGAATGTGACAATACGGATTCCGATGATTCCACGTCCATTTAAATGAAACTAACGATACTAATGATAATGATCGAACAAATAAAACAAGAAAAATTTGTGCAACTAATCTATAATGGTATTTATAAATTGATGCAGTGAGAGATTAAAAAAATTTCGTATTCTGTACTTAAACCATTCAAACATTACGAATTTTATAAAAATTGATATTTTCACTAGTTAATGATTAAAGACCATGTAATAGGAAACAGTTTAATTAGCCTAAAGCACATTTTGAGAATGAAATAACGAAAACTGACATGCCCGATCCCAAGTATTTTCTCATATTACTGTGTATATTGTGAATTAATAATTGTAATCAACAGAGATTCACCGACAAAAAAAGAAATTTATATTTGTAACAATGATGACTTCTGGATCTCAGTATATTATGTTCATTCAAATTGAGAAGCGTTATCTTTATCCATATGCTATTAAAATATCTTGTAAATACCATGAATTATATTCATGTTATGTTTAATATCAAATGTATAATTAACAAATTTTAGAGAAATTAAAGATATCGGATTCTGTTTTGTTTTTATCGTTATTCATATTCAATTCGTATCTAAAATATAAAATTTTGTAACGCTTACTACTATGAGTAAAGGATCAGTGAAAACATATTTTACCTACTATTAGCATATTAAATATATAAACAGCATGAAATGTACATTTTCTCGTCAAAATACCACCGTGATTTTACGAAATGGGTATTAAAAAATTTATATTTTTTTTTCTATACTAGTCATCGATGAGATTCACGCGTGAATGCCATCTCAAATTCCTATTAACGAAGTTTAAGCCTTATCTCCAAAAAGCTCGTTTGTAGCATGAACGTTACGCTATATATATTGATACATATTAAAATGTTATGATATTATAACAGCAAAACGTAATTGATGTAATGTTATAATATCGTAAACTCGGTATGAATGTAATATTGCGGTTATGAATGTGAAACTTAGTTACTGTTTATCGTGAACATAAAAATGTTAGTTCTTTATGTACGTCATTTAATATGTGATTAAAGATGTTATACCAAAGATGTAACCAAAGTGAAAAATATATAAAACGTATTTAATTTTTAACAAACATGAGTTCTTTGCATCTTACATGTCTCATATAACTAATTTTTTACTGAACAGAAAAATTAACAAAATTCACGATTCAAAATATTTCCATTATACTTTTTGCCAAAATGGATATATTATAAAAATTCATATATGTACATCAAATTAAATTTTAAAGTATCTTCGCAAAACTTGAAAAATACATGCAAGAAATTTTATCTAAATTACGTAATAAATATGCATTACAAGTATTGTAGAACAACGCACCTTAAATTTACATATCTGTATCATTTTAAACATAGAGCACCCCTAAATTTAATCAGGACTATTAAACTGTTTTTTAAAAATTTATATTACTGACAAAAATTATACTTATATTTAAATCTAGCCTTATCAAAATTACACCATTATTGTAATTTGTACGTGACAAGAAAATAAGGCTAGTTCATAAAAACATGGTTAAATATAAAATATCATTAAATAACAATTTTGTTACGAAGGCGATGTTCTTTTAAGCATGGCATAGAACAGAAACGATTAGAATTATACTCGAAAGGCACCTGACCTGCCATATCCACTGCACATTGAAAGCATCGTGAAATTACAATACAGCCTTGTTTTAGAATACGTTGCTCTGCAGCTAATGCTCTCTAAAATAGAAATACACAGTGTTTAATGACTGGATATATTAACACTGAAAACCTTTAATAATCATTCTTTAAAATGGATACCTTTTCCTTGTCACTAAGGCTAAGATATCTTTGTTTTGCATCTTCTTCTTGCTTTTTAAGCTCAAATTCTTTTCTTTTTAGTTTATCCTTTTCTCGCTTTACTTTTCGTTGTTGTTTCCTTTTTTCTAATTCTTCTTGTTCTATTTCATCAGTTAATGGCCCAGGAATTTGAGACTTTTATAAGATGCACATATATTATTTTATACACAATAGTAATGATGTAATAAATGAAAGATAAAAAAAAAACATGATAGTAAATACCTTACTATAATTGAATTTCCCAGGATTTGCACCCATAAATCTTCTAAAAATATTTCTAGTTTCTTTATCATTAGTTGCTGCATATGGTGTTTGTAACTTCTTATTTTTATTGCAAGGATCTGATCCAATTTCTAGTAATTGCCTAAAATCGAAAACCTTAGTAAAAATATTATAAAGCAAAACAAAGATCTAATACAATAACAATTACCACACTAATTTTAAATGTCCACCCAGAGCTGCCAAATGTAGCATTGTATTGCCATCTTCGTTAGGATCATTTACCAATTTTATTACATCATCTTTGTTTATAATTGAACTAGAATGTATAGTTACATCTTCTTTATTTTGCTCTTCTGATGTCATACTCTTTTCTACTTGAGTTAATAAATTATTGATAACGGATGACAGTAATTCATTGTCACCGAATTTACATGCTGACCATAGTTTAACTTTAGCACTGGTTAATATTTCATTCATTACACACTCTAAAAAAGTACACTTTTTAAAATGTAAGAAAAGTATAATCATCGGAGGAATGTAATAATTTACCATCTTTCTTTGCTTTCTTCTTTTGACGACGAGCTTTTTTATTCTTCATGTATCTTGGTACAGTATCTTGAAACGCAAGTAAATTTTCATGAAATTCTACTTCTAATTCTTGCTCAATTAATGAAACATCAATTGGAATATTAAGAGTACTTATTTGACTATCCAATTCTGATTCTGAAGATGATTGTGCTAATTTAGCAACAATATCTAAACGCCAACATAGAATAATTATTCATTTAATCATTTAATTGTATTTTATACATTTGTAACAATATTTTGAACTTTGTACCTGGTAAAGGACGACATGGACTTTTTCTCGGTTTTGCTCTATCTATATGGGATCGAGAATTTCTGTGTTGTCTTTCAGGTGATGATTGAGTAGAAACTTTATTCTTACCACTATCTTGAAGATTACGCAAACTATTAATAGCATTAGAATCATACTCTCCATTTTCTGCTTGTTCTGGAACTTCACCAGGTAAATCAGCTTTTGGAACTTTTTTTCTAAGTGGTTGACGTGGTGAAATAGGAAAAGAATCTGTAAAATCAGCTGCAAAACCTGTAACATATATTAATAAAGAAAATATGAACTCCTCTAAATTTTTAAAATGCAATATTAACATCATACCATAAATTTCCATGGTACTTAATATATCATACACCCTTTTAACTTCACTGAATGTTGCTCTACGAGAAGGGAAAGGTAATGGTCTTAATCTCAAGTCATTCTTATCTAAAGGTGGATTTTTTCCTCCAAATAATACAGTACGGTTATATGGACCAACTGCTCTATATAGAATTAAAGAGGAATTATTGATATAAGATGACCATGTTTCAAGTATATCTTGCACATGCTGAAAAAAGATCATATTAATAGATATAGAGAAAACAGCCTATATCTAAATCTATAAATTAACTACCTGAAGAAGAGATGCTTCGTTATAACGACGCAAACTAGCTCCAGCACTCTTTGTATGATTAGCTGTTGTACGTGAACTTTGGGCAAATCCCTGCTTTGCTCGTACGGTATAAGAATGAAATGTTTTATGCACAACAGGTTCCCCATCTAAAATGGAAAAGAACTTGTTTATAATTTGAATATTATAACTACCTTTCTTCCACATTAAAACTAGTACCTTGAAATACGGCTGCAGCAAAATGTCCTCCACCGATCATGATAATAGTCCATGTTGTTTTTTTCCCACTTTCCAATGCCTGAGCAATCATCTCATTGTCAACCTCTGGAATTTCCTAAAATGTAATTGCATCTCTCCTGATCTGGCACGTATAGACATGCCAAGTGATTCTAACAAAGTAGATTAAATTACAAGATAAGATTATAGACAAGCATGTCTATACTTAGAGAAAATTGTTCACAAAACAATACTTTCTAAGCACTATAAATGAACAGACCTTTTTATTGTGCAGTAAACATCTATACATACTAAATATATTTCCATCATCATTCTCAAAAAAAACTTTTGAATGACGACTTGCAGTAACCACTAAAGCTTCTACTTTTTTCTCTTTTATAGTGTCATCACAACATTCTGTATCTGAACTATCAGAAACTGATTCTGTATTTTTTCCTTTTTTTTCAGTTTTCTTACTCTTATTAACAAAGTTTCTATTTTCACAATGTCCACTAAGTGAATTCCCTACTTCTAAGACATATGTTTCATCTTCATTCTCCGAATCTATATCACTTCCAGATAAACTTGAAACATCGCCTATAATGTTAACAATGATAAATTTCATATTATCAGATATCATAATTATACCAAAAAACTAATAATTTATTTAGTAATACCTTCATCAGCTAAAAGATTAAATTTATCTTCACTAATAGATTTTAATCCATTCAAACGCTGTTTTAAATTGTACCGGTGCCAATCTAACTTGTAATGAAGTCTTTGCTGTGTTTTATCTTCAAATACAGTATTACAAAATGAACAACTTAGGGAATCAGATACAACTAAATCATCAAGTTGACTCAATACTTTTTCATTTTCTGAAACTAATGCGACAAAATGAGGTTTTTAATTTTACTTTATAAATTTGTATATTATATTAAAGATTAATTTTAATCATTTGTGATCCCCAAAATTGTAAACATACAGTACTATAACCTTAAATACATGGTTTCTATATATTTTAAAGTTTTAAAATACAAATCAATCTGAATGGCGCAACTAAAGGATAGACAAATAAAATGGTTAACTTTTAATAAAAATTTTTAATTTAAAAAAGTATAAGTACTCGTGGTCTCAATCGTCATTATGAGTACAAACACCACTTCATATGAAATAGCATTTAAAATGGAATTTTTGATATTTTAAGTACAATTACCAGATGACGATCGCGATTGCATGCATTGTGCAACTTTAATTCCCTTTGTAATTCTGTTAAAGTCTTCATGATTATATATTTTAAATATTTGATGATCCATCATGCACGTTATATCGTAATCTTTCAATAGAAAACTGTGTATTTAAAATCACACTGAAAGGATAAAATACAATTACCGATAAAGTAGAATAAAAATATAATAAACTTCTATTTCAAAGAAAAATGCACAAGACACTACTGCTTGCTCAATGACGAAACACAAGAACCACAAGTTCTACTAACCTTTCTACGTATATATGTATATATAGTATTTCACGGCAATTAAACGTCAGGATTGAGCAACGAAATAAGACACCCAATGCAAATCAGAAATAATTTATATTTACATTAATATCATTTACATTTTGTTTAAAAACAGTAGTGTGTCTTATTAAAATATAATTTTAATCTTATAGATTATTTAGACCTTTGAATATATAAATATTGAACTATTAATTATAAAGTACCCTATTTTTACTGAGTCCTGATACGAAATTACATCATCGTTACCTTTCGTACATATATATGTTATAATCAACATAGTACAAATTTAAAAATTTTAAAGCACGAGTGGAAAACAATAAACTATTAAATACAAAGGATTTGTGTTACCTTATTTAAAAATTGTTAAATATTGTTATATAGAATACAATTATTAATTTCACTTTGTCTTGAATTCTATGAATATGAAAACTTTTCAAATTAAAGTTAAACTATAAGATTATTTCTTTGTATCCTTTAGCTCACTTATGTTTTATGAAACATAACTTTTTTTTAAATTTTACTAACTGTTTAAAAAAAGCACGTAATTAAGTAACTAAATAAATGATATAAAGAGATAAAATTAGAATGCAAAAAAGTAAGCGAAACAAAAGAATATTCGATCTGAAACAGTATATCTAAGCTAAAACTTACAAATAACACGCAGATATAAACTCCGAACTTATGAATAAGCTTTTTAATGTACTACATTATAAACCGAAAATATTCTTTATTCGCTGACATGTTAATTATACATTGTTTGCATACTTGGCAATAAATTTAATTCGCAAACAATATGGATTCAGTATAAAATCTTCACAGGTACCTTTCATATATATTTATATCCGCACTACATTCGCTGTATAATAGGTATAAAATAATTTATTGCAAATATGAAAAAAATGTACTGATTATTTAATATTTGCGTGCTGCATCAAATGTAAATATGAAAGAAATATTAAATGGGGGAAAAATAATTGAAATAATTCAAAATAATTATCTGTCGCTTACGATTTATTAGAATTTATTAAAATTTATTATTTCAACAATGTTAACAATTTGACATACAAAATACTCCGTGTAATTTATTGTTTAAGTTTTTGAACATTTCTCAAAAAATTAATATGATACAGAATTAAAATTTTATTTAGATTATTAGTGTTCAAATGAATGGTATACTTCAATGTTATTGTAATCATTGATATTTTTGAAACAACATTAAATATATTTAATGAAAAAATATCCTGAACATTACAATAATTACAGTAACATAATAATATATTGTACATATGCATGTGTATATAACAAAAAGTTAAAAGGTACTACATATAATACTTGTTAATAGGGTATACTACATATAATGTTATTTTTAAAACTTAATTTAAATTTGTTAATAAATATCTTATAAACATTTAATCAGTCTTAAACAAAAAAGAAATTAACATAAGTAATAATTAATCACTGATAATACATAGATTTTGTACTTTCTAGATCTTTCACCAACATATTACACATCATTTCATATTATGTTAATATATTCTAGTTCTACTTAATATTTTCTTTTATTTATAAAATTAAAAATAAAGATATATCTTTTCACGTTATAAGCTTATTTAAACAAATATTGTTTACTTCTAACATTGATATAGGCTATGGATACAATTTTTATGTTCTTATTTTAATATTGTTACTCCAAAATATTACTTTCTTCTTTATGCATTATTATACAAAATTATCTTTTCTTCATACAAAATATATATAAATTTGCATAACATAAATTATTTATCTTACGATTCATTATTAAATTAAATATATAATTAGTTAACATAAATAACAAATAAATATAGTCACTGCAGAGTGTTCTACAATCCTTTGTAAAGAAGTACATATACACTACTACATTGTCATGATATTTTGAAGATATTAAAGGCACATATAAACAAAAATTAGTATTCCATTTAATATTCCAATCAGGTAATTTATTTGTACACCGGATACTTTAGGAAGCCTGAAAAAAGAATAACATATTAAGAAAAAAGAAAATAATGGTTGATATTTCACGTATGAAAAATATACAATTTTTTCTAGAAAATATTAAACTTCATAATAAACTTTCCAAACCTTAACTTACCTTTGCTTAGATAGACTAATAGGGGAAGGTGGGTTGATTCCAGGAATACTGCTATCTTTGTAAATAATAAACCAAGTAAAACCCATCATAATAAAACCACATATTGCTGCTCGTATTAACCATCCGTATGATTTACAAAACGATGTCATTACATTAACAACATCATCGTATTGACTACTGTTAATAAATTTTTCATTTACAGCTGCTAATTGTTTATTACCGAATTCTGACACACCAGATAAATAGGATAGATCAAATATATTGGACATATTTGAAAATACAGATGTTGATGATGCTATATATTTAATATTATTTTGCAGCTGTAAAATACTACCTAAAGAGATGATATGAAAATATCAACGCTCACAATACTATATAAATTATATAACATGCAATGCTGCAACAAAATTTTTGTTATAAATTTAAATTTATTAGAAAAACAAGTAATACTTATATTTTCTACTGCTTATCCTTCTTTGAAATTTAATAAAATAATAATAAAAAGCATGTCAGTTTATAGTTTCCAAAGCAAAAAAAGAAATTTAATTTATAAATTTAATTGTAAATGACATGATGTTGCATAAATTAGATATGTTCAAGCATAAATTTTATATTATTATTTGAAGCTTGTCAATACGAAGATATTGGAAAAATTATTATAAACAATACATTCCTTAATTCCAATTATATGAATAAAAATATATATATATATACACAGAGTATAAGTCCATGCAACATATATTAATACACACATCAACTTTACAAAACAAACTCCTTCACAAAGTAGTAATTTTTTTAATACATTACTTACCATAATTTATATATAACTTTCCCAAAACGATAGACAATGATATTATAAAGAGTGAAAAACTAAAAGTCCCTTCATTTATCCGTAACCTTTTCCACAACCTTACTGGTGCTGTGTGAACTTTATCTGTCATTAAATTGCTAATTCTCTTTGAAGGTAAATCTAATTTTTTTCCACCCATTTCGATCTTTAGTTGCAAAAATCATATGTGTTTCCACCGATCATTCAAGAGATTATAAATAACAAATGACATATACTGCCAGAAATAGTGAATAATCATAACACACATACTATAAACATATGATTCAACACGCATGCGTGAGTGCGTTCAGCGCACATACACTTACGTATACGCGATGCAAACAAATCTTTACGCCTGCGCTTTAAAAACGCTTATTCAGGACTGTACCATTAATTTTTATAAAAATATAGAATTAAACATTTTGAAGATAATCTTTTGTGCATAGATATACAGAAGTTTTAATAAAATTTAAAAGTATTTGAATATTTTAGCTAGTAAATAAAATAAACAAGAAATAAGAATAATATTTAACAAACTTCAATTTTTTAATTTATATGTTCTTTATAGTATTTTATTCCTTTATCTTTCATTTATCATTTACAGTTGTAGTATTATAAATAAATATTTGTAAAATATTATACCCATTATATCATATCATAAACAGAAATAAATGACTATAAACACTCTAACAACGTTACTGCAATTGTAAGATTATGGAGGGGTGAAAGATAGGTAGAAGATTTCAGTTAACCGCATTCGTCATTCGCTTGGCGGCGAAGACGGTGTGTTCAAAGGAGCTGGACTCCGGTGAAAAAAAAGTCGTGTATATTTATACGTATATGGAACCATAAGTCGTTCAAATACATGTACTATTAGAAAAATGGCAACGCAAGAGGAAATTGGTATTGGAGATTTGGTTCTTTTAGACGAAATCACATTGGAAAAGATTGTGGATAATTTACGAGTAAGGTAAGATTATGTTTTGACTAGTGATGAATAAGGCGGTATATCAAGAAATTGGCGGGAAATTAACGAATGCAAGTTGCTTTTTCTTGAAGAGATATGACAGGTATCGTGTTTATGTTCCAATAATCTTAGTACTTCGTAGATCATCCACCAAGAGGGCGTGGCTAACCACATATTAGCAGGTGGTTGCAATTCGGCGTCATATATTTGGATTTGAACTTGACCTATAAAACCCATAATGATAAAATATGTCGAAATTTTATATTAAAATTACCTTCAATTCATATGTTTCCAGTTATGATTTAAATATTTAGATTCAGAGCCATGAACCTATATCTTTTTACATTTCTATATTAAAATAAAATCATCAATTATAATATATATACAATTTCTACGTTTTCATACAGAAACACATTAGTATATTTTCAAATGCGATACTTAGTTTCGTAATAAATAATGTTTGTCTTATCTAGTTCTATATTCTATGAGTCATCGTCTACGGTTCGTACTTAAACTTTACATTATACTTAACTGGCTATTTTTGATAATGAAAATGTTTTTTTGTTCCTTGTATTTCATGTAAATATAAACTATATTTATATATACTTGATCCAAAAGAAAATTATTTATTTTATTTAAATATCTGTATCTAAAAATAAATCATTTAAGGAGGAAAATAATTTTTAATGTGTGATTAATAAAAAAAAAAAGAAATAATTCAATATTTCGTAAATATAATATGTGTATAATATATGTTTTTAATTATAGTATATAATTGGTAATACAATATTTAATAAATAATCATACTTAAAGATAACTGAAATAATTGATAAAGAGATAAAATTTATCTTTTACAAATGAAAAGTAATTTTTGTAATAGTATTCGTACATATTGAAGTTCTGTTGGTTTAAGTTCATTTTATAATATATGTTATCATTTTAGATTTAATGGTGGTAAAATTTACACATACATTGGAGAAGTATGTGTCAGTATAAATCCATATAGAGGTATAAATATATATGACAATGCCTATATTAATAAATATAAAGGTAAAATATCATATTGCAAACATTTCTTAGTCAAATAAAATAATGAAAAGATATCAGACAATATATAGTACAACTTTGTCAAAATTACATTTCAGATAGAGAATTATTTGAAAATCCACCACATATTTTTGCAATTGCTGATGCAGTCCATAAAGAAATGAAACAACAACGCCGTGATACTTGTATAGTAATAAGTGGAGAATCAGGATCTGGTAAAACAGAAGCAAGTAAAATTATCATGAAATATATTGCTGCAGTTACTAATTTAAGTGGACAACAAGAAATAGAAAGGTATAGGTCATTCAAGAATTGTATTTTATTACACTTAAACTTCCTAAAGTCATTGTTTTATTTTTAAAAAATTAAAGTATGATAAAATAATTAATCTCATATCATTTGTCTTTAGAATTTTATATTTTTAGCATTAAAATTATTTTTTCTTGTATATCAGAGTAAAAAATATTCTTATTCAATCAAATTCAATATTGGAAGCTTTTGGAAATGCAAAAACAAACAGAAATGACAACTCATCTCGGTTTGGAAAGTACATGAATATAGATTTTAATTTCAAAGGTGATCCAATTGGTGGCCATATTACTAATTATTTATTAGAGAAGTCCAGAGTTGTATATCAGCAAAATGGTGAACGAAATTTTCATTGCTTTTACCAGGTATTAGCAATACTTTCATTGTAATTTATTTTGTCTCTTTCACATAAAGTATTATATCTGTGAAATATTTTATTTTAAATTTGTAGTTGTTAAATGGTTGTAGTGAAGGAGAATTAAATAAATTACGTTTAGTACGAGATTCAGCTGCATACTTCTATGTTGGTGCTGGCAATTGTAATAAAGCAAATTCAAGTGATAAAACTGAGTATAAAACAGTTACTTCTGCCATGTCTACTCTTGGATTTACTCAAAATGAAATGCAAACAATCTGGAACATTATTGCTGGGATATTACATCTGGTTTGTTATAACTGATACATTAAGAAAAATTGAATTTTTTTTACATTGTTTCTGATATAAACTATGATTTCTAGGGTAACATTACTTTTAAACTTGTTGAGGATAAACTATCCATTGAAAATAGAGCTGCTTTAAATGATACAGCAAATTTATTTTCTATTAGTCCACAGGAATTAAGTACAGCTCTTACACAAAGAGTTATTGCAGCAGGTGGAGAAGTTATGCAAAAAACACATACTTCAACAGAGGCAGAATATGGTAGAGATGCATTAGCAAAAGTAATTTGTGTTTGATAATCTTCCTTCTTTTTTTCTTTTTTTTTTCCATTTAAAATATAAGTTAGTATCATATAAAAAGTACTTTAAAAAATAAATTATTTTAGGCTATATATGAAAGATTGTTTGCTGACATTGTATCTCGTGTTAATACCACAATTAATGTAAATGATGCAGAAATTAATAAAAAATACAGAACAGTAATTGGAGTACTTGATATATATGGATTTGAAATTTTTGACATAAATAGCTTTGAACAATTCTGTATTAATTATTGTAATGAAAAACTGCAACAATTGTTCATTGGTAAGACAGTTTTATATAAAATAATTATATTGAAAGGATTAAATTAATATCTAATCTTTTAGAATTGGTGTTAAAACAAGAACAAGAGGAATATAAAAGAGAAGGTATAGCATGGAAAAATATTGATTATTTTAATAATCAAATAATTTGTGAGTTAGTAGAACAACCACATAAAGGAATTATAGCAATTATGGATGAAGCTTGCCTTAATGTTGGGAAAGTTACAGATGAAGTCAGTTTCTTAATTTACTATTTATATTAATTATATTTATTATTTGTTATGGTTGTTATACTTAAAAAGACTGCTTATTATATAACAAATTTTTTTTAGATGCTTCTGGGAGCTATGGATAAGAAGTTATTTGATCATAAGCATTATACTTCTCGACAGTTGAAACCCATGGATAAAGAACTTCAACATAAAATTCAATTCAAGATTAAACATTATGCTGGAGATGTAATATATAATATTAATGGCTTCTTAGATAAGAATAAAGATACATTATTCCAGGATTTTAAACGTTTACTTTACAAAAGCAATAACTCAATAATTAGCAAAATGTGGCCTGAAGGAGCTCAAAATATTTTAAAAGTATGTGAATACATTTACTTTATAACTGAATATTAAACTATTTTTATTGCTGTACTATTTTATTTTAGACAACAAAAAGGCCTTTAACAGCTGGAACTCTTTTCCGTAATTCCATGATAGATTTAGTTAAGAATTTAACAAGCAAAGAACCATTTTATGTTAGATGTATAAAACCTAATGAAGTTAAATCACCAGTTGTATTTGATGAAGAAAGAGTAAATCATCAAGTACGATATTTGGGTCTTCTTGAAAATGTATTAGTCAGAAGAGCAGGTTTTGTATACCGTCAACGATATGACACATTTTTAAAACGGTATTTATATTTATATATCTATGTATGTACAAAAAGTAATACGATTATTATGTAATACAAAATTATTCAAATATTATTAACGAAATTGTATTTAACAGGTATAAAATGATATCTCAATATACATGGCCAAATTTTAGAGGTGGTAGTGATAAAGATGGTGTATGTACATTAATGGATGAAAAAGGTTTTAGTAATGATGTAAAATATGGTCATACTAAAATATTTGTTCGCTCGCCTCAAACACTTTTTGCATTAGAAAAGGTTTGTTAATTTACAATTTACATTATTTAGCTTTGTTTATTTAAAAATATGCATGTTTAAACATTTCTTTTAAAGCATATTTATTTTTAGGCACGTAGTGATTTGATTCCAGATATTGTAATATTACTACAAAAACAATGGCGAGGATATTTATGCCGTCAAAAATACAAAAAGATGAAAGCTGCGCTTATTATAATGAAACATTATCGAAAATATAAGATGCATGCCTATATTAAAGAATTAGAAAAGATGTTCCAAAATGCAAAAACTATGCGAGATTACGGCAAACATTTAACTTGGCCTCGTGAAAATTTTGCTGTAAGACATATAATATTTGCTTTAAAAATGATGTACGGAAGATGGTGGGCATGGATGATTCTTAGACTTATTCCTAGAGAAGATTGGCCTCAGTTACGATTAAAGGTACGTATGTAATTCGTCAAAATGTTCAATTTTTAGTTCAAATTTTTTATATTAATATAATGTTAGATGGCTGCGGGAGTAGTTTTGCGTTCGAAGCGACTTCATTGGGGACAAGATAGACGCTGGGAAGGGAATTATCTTTCAAAACCAGACGAAAATCCTCAAAGTGATATTTTTAATTCTTCAATAAACAATCTTCGTAATACCGACCATTTTAAAGCAGTCTTATTTAGTGCATTTATTAGGAAAACCAATAGGTTTGTATGCACTGTTATATTAGTAAATGTTAATTTTACAAATTCGATTCTAAGTAAATTATAATTGTAGATTTAATAAATCAAATGATCGTGTGTTAGTAGTTACTGAGCATGCGATATATAAACTCGAAAGTTCTAAATTTAAAAACATGAAAAAAGGCATGCCAATAAAAGAGATAACAGGTTTAAGTGTATCACCTGGCAGGGATCAACTTATAACAATTCATTCAAATCGAGGAAATGATTTCATTATGTCAATCATTGCTAAAGATGACAGAGTTGGAGAATTGGTTGGTATTTTAAGCAATAAATATAACCAGTAAGTACATGTTTATTATTCAAAATTTTGTTTGTAAAACTTTATAACTTACATACATACATATTAAAATAATATATTTTGTAATAGATTACGTTCTGCTGATCTACAAGTTACAGTAGATGTAAAATTTAAGTGTATGCTAGGGAATAAGAGCAAAATATTACGAGTAGAAGTACATCCTGAAGTTCATGAGCCAATGTTCAAAAAAGATGGTGATAATATTATATATGTTATTCCACCGTCAGTCGGTATAATTGATGGAAGTACTAATACAAGGTTTCACTCTAGAACCACTAATTAAAACGGTGCTGAAGCTGCCTTTTTAATATTCTGTTATATATATTAAAATTAAATTATTCCATATGCTAATAATGTTGTAACAGATATATATTTTTTTTTGGGAGTACTTTTTTATCCATGCATTTTTTAATGTACAAATAATATTAGGCAAATTAATAAGGTTGTAAGTTAAAAGCAAGTGACAATACATTAATTTAACAATATAAAGCATTTTCTAGTGCAAATACACATATTACGTTATGCATACTGTATCAAGTAAGTAATTTCTAAATAGAAAGAATTAATCACAGTGGTTAATGAAATCTTTTTATAGAAATTCATAAAAAACTATATCCATTAAAGGTAATGCATTTCAAATTGTAAAGGATAAATGTATTATTTTTGTGGATAAGATGTAAATTTTTTAATTGCGAAGATGCATAGAATTTAAGAGAATTAACACAGTATTGCTTTAAAAAAATGTATCAGTTTTTGATACAGTAGCCTTAAATATCTACTAATGTGGCATTCTACTTAAAGTATTTTTTAAATATATTTTTACACTATCGTTAAATATTTATATATTATATGGAAATTTAATAAGATTTGTAAAATAGAATTTATATTCATGTTAAAACTGATCTGTAGATTAATAAAATTTTACACTATTAAACATAATTAATAAATTACACAGTAAAAAGTTGAATGATTATGGAGAATTTATAACACAACACATTTCATTGTCAATACATTAAAAATGTTACGTCTTAATAATGTTGTACAAGTTGGAATAAAAATGTGAAATAATATAGCACAGTATAAAATGGTGCCATTGTTAACAAATAAATTAATCTTTTTATATATTTTTATTTGTGTATAAAATAATTATAGTAACAAATATAAGATAAAAAATCTTTTAAATTTGGAGTGTTTCATTATAAATTTATAAATCCAAATTCTTTTATTTATTACATTTTTTTATTGTTGAAGTGTAATAGAATACATTTTTTATACAAAATAATTGTATAATCTAATCAATGCGTTGATATAGATATATATATCCTAATTCTTTTGGTGGATTTTCGGATAAAGCAACCTATAATAAACGATTCGTATAAGTACTATTACGATCTTTTAACTTATTTTATAGTTGTAATACATACTTTATCGTCATTGTATATCACCCATCGATCATCTTTCAAAAGATGGCATACATAATGTCCTACCATTATTGACGTGCCCATATGTGATATAAATCCTACTAACTTATAGTCTAAAATATAACAATACAAATAATTAGTTATAAAATATCTAGAATACTCCTACATACCACTAAAAATACAAATAAAGAACTAACGTTGAATTCCATCTCTAAATTCTTCCTTGGAATGTTCTGATTCATCTTCAACTTCTAAAGCATCCAATTCATTTTGATGACTAAAAATCCAATCTGCTGCGCGCTCTAAATTGTTATCAGTTGCTTTAAGAGCTTTTGTTGCTTGTTCCCTTGTGAAACTCATTCCCATTAGCATAGCCACTGCATCTTCATTAGCCATAAATTTATCCTTTTCTAAAATAAAATAAACGCAGAAGATAAATACAAATGTTATTAAATTCTTATAGAATAGTTTATGAAGAGTTTACAAAAATTCAGCTACCTGGTTTGATATCAATTCCAGGAGGTACAAAGGGATCTGCAAAATCTGAATCTGCAATGTGTTCCATTAACCAGTTTGTGGCTGCTTCTAAGCTACGATTCTCTGTAAAATAGAGAGCTCTTTCACAAGCTTCGGGTGGAAATCCCATATCTGTCAACTGATTCAATAACACAGAATCATATACAAGTGGTGGAGGTTCGGTACCAACTGTTTCTGGTAATAATTCTTCTGTGGGCTGTAGACCAAATCCTCGAAGAGAATTTAAGTTTAATATATCTGGCATTTCAACTGCTACATCTAATTTAGCTGGTGTCCAATCTTCTTTCATCATGAATTTTTTTAGATGAATTAATAGATAATCCGGAAAAGTAGCGAGTCTAGTCGTTCTATAAAAAGGTACACTTATTAATTCTACACTGTATGCATATATACATTGTAACTTACTTTTGTGCTGTGGTTTTCTCATTCAAAGCAGAACTATAAAATTGCTCTACTGTTTCTGACCGAATAAATGTTTGCAAGCAAGATGATAATTTTATGCGAGGTCTAACAAGAGTATTCGAATCTAATTTTTGTCCTTTTGCTTCAGTTTCATTCTTTAACGCCTCGTATGCTGCGACTTCATCCTATATATAATATGCATAAATGTAAGTTTTTTAATTAAAATTTATAAAGTATATAAATCATTTACCTTATTTATGGCAGTTTCTACAGGTATTGGAAGCGGTAATAAATATTCTGTACGATACGTGTATTTTACTTTATTA
Source organism: Eufriesea mexicana (assembly GCF_001483705.2). NCBI lineage: Eukaryota > Metazoa > Arthropoda > Insecta > Hymenoptera > Apidae > Eufriesea > Eufriesea mexicana. Next base: position 354,895 of record NW_016912807.1, read on the forward strand.
GAGCGACTGCACTGATACCTTTCTTCAACTTGAAATTTAAAACAATCAGTGGGATTCATTCTATGACGGCTGTGACGCTGTTTGATCAATTTTCATAATATTAATGCCCTATCTTAGTATGAAAAATTAAGTATAAACAAAATGAATATAAATATAATATAATTACATTTATGATATTTATGACGTGAAGAAAGAATTCTTGCGCATCTTGTTGTTGATTCGAAGAAAATCCGGAATGTCCGCGACCAACTAACGTTTTAAACATCCGTGGTGGAATACCCTGACGTGATTCGTGTTCATTGTTCGTATCTGATGAAATTGAATATTTTCCCGAGAGTAAACCAATCCCAAGTTTAGCCCTGTAAAACCAATCTCTTATATCTTAAAACCATTTGCATGTTATAGTTTTGCTATCTTAAACTTACATTTGAACATTAAAGTCATTTGCTGGATCAATGTAACTCTGTTGAAATATTTGTGGTGCAGCATCTACATATCTGAAATTCGTTTCTAATTATTAAGCACTAATTTCATTATAAAGGAGAATATAATGTTTAATTAAAAATATATTGATCTAATAATTATTACACTAAATTTTTTCAATTGATTAAATTCCTTTTCTATGTAACATAAATAACTTCATAAACTATTATTTACTTACTTGTAATCAAGTTACAAACCTTATGATAAAATCTGGAATCACAAACAACATTTGCATCACGCTATTTAAGTAACAAGAACTTCCTAAGTTAGCAAGTCCGGTATAACCAGGTCCATACAAAGGTGTTAATTTGCTTGCTGCTTCTTGAAGTGCAACCCATTCACCAAATCTCTGATTAAGATCTAATTCAAGTTCTATCATAGATTTATCAGTTTTCTCCATTTGGGCAACATTAATACCCCAATGAGCTAAATGTGATATTAAATTTGGATCCTCAACCATATCATCTTCATCATATGAAAATACATCTGCTTTTCCTTCTTTAGTGATAGTTCCTAATTTAACTGCTAAAGAGTAACCAGTAGCTTTATAATGTTCAACTGCATGATCATTTCCTCCTGTTCCGTCATAAAATTTACGTCCACAAAGAATGCTACCATCAACTAGGTTAAGCCACAAATTTTGAGTTAAATCACATTTTTCACATTTCCATCCACTAGGAGGTATCTTTTTCCCATTATCTAATTGTTTAAGATTTACTGCATGTCTACAAATTTGATAAATATATAAAATGATAATAAAGAAAAATCTTATATTTTAGTTCTTATTCTTACTTTGAAATTGCTTTTACTTCTCCATCCCAAGTTCCAGCCAATGCTTCTACTTCTGCTATTTTTGTTGCAGATTCTGCTTCTAATATACATTTAATTGCAACTTCCACCTATACAAATTTTCTATGTAATTTGTAGTTGCTTTCATTTTTTTTACTTCTTTTTATGTAGAACTTACTTCTTGGGGTAAATTATCTGTTGGATATGGTATCGTAATAAAATCTGGTAGAATAATAATTTGATACGTTTCATGGTAAGTATATTTTTGTTGATCTGGTGTAAATCCATCTGCTGTTCCTATTGCTAATCTAGTAATTTTCTTTTCAGGACCATCTCCTTGATGTTTAGAAGGAATCTATAAATAATAATATTTTATATTAAATAATTTATATTTTGTGTTGACATATTTTTCTGATATTTATTTTAAAATTTAATAAAAAATTCACCTCTTTTCTTCTTCTTTTAATGTGTAAAAACACAGGATTCTGTGTTAGTTGATAATAATGTTGTATATAATCATGACCTAATCCCAAGAACGTAGTAAGATTAACGTACAAACCAGTTGAAATATCCTTAAAAGAAAAAACAATGAAAATAATTATATTATTATTATATTATCATTTTTAATTGTAAAATCGACATGACATCGTACTGGAGTATCGAAAGAATAAACACACTCCTCCTTGTGTATTTTATCATTTTTCTGCGGTATCCTTATTTTAGATAAATGTTTCATCAATTCCTCCATTGTGAACAAAATGTAATCACTACAAAAAAACGTAAATGTCCGAATAAATTGAAAATAACCGATTTAAAGATCACCGGTTTGTCGTATTGATGATATGCGTGATTTAAGAAATGAGACGAAGGAACCGGAATATATTCGACTCTTCTCGTTTCTCTTTAAACTCCAGTGGTGCTCAATGACAATCACGTTATTTCATATTTCAATTCAGTGCATTTTGTTCAAGTGAATCGTACTAATTAAAAGAATACTATGAAAGAAAAAAACATTTCAGTTTGTAGTTTTTGATTAAGTAATTGAAAATATATGAAATATATCTATGATCTTTAATTTTTATATATCCAAACTTAGGTCGTAGAAATGTACCGAATAGAACAAGGCTTGTTATTTCGTTGAATAGTTGTTTGAGCAGACAGTACACAAATGTTATATACATATGTGATGATTCATACTATCATTAACCTAAAATAAAGTTTATATTTTACTTACTGAAAAATGATCATGTAAATATTATTGATAAAAAATATTTATTTAAATTATACGTATCATTTATTATATGTCTTTAATATAACTTGTATTTACTTCTGCAACAATGGAAAAAGAAAGGTAATTTAGTTTCTTTTTCTTAAATATATACTCTAATTTATAGAAATATAATTAATCTTTAATTAATGCATTTTAATAGATATGTATCAACATACTATAATTTAATTATTATTAAAAAATATTTAATAAATTACATAATAACTTATTGTGTATTATAAATTAGTATATTTTCTTTGTATCAGGTTTACCATGCTTCTTTTAGAACCAGGAGAAATATTTTTTGAAGATTATAGTGTTCAAATGAAAATATTTGATATTCCTACTTCAGAAGAACAAAAATGGAAAGATGGAAGATTAAAATTATGTTCAAAATCTTTAGTATTTGTAAATAAAGATATTAATCAACCTTTAATTAAAATTCAACTCAAAGAAATTATAGCTATTGATCAATATCAATCCAACAATGATACAACAAAGTTAGTATTTCTGATCTTTAACATATAATAATTCCTTTGTATTAATAATTTTTATTTTATTCATAAGATGTGGCAATACATTGTTGGTTCAATGTAAACAGTATGTGAAGATGTTAGAAAAAAATATACTTGCGCCATATAAATTCATACATGAAAATGTTACTTTTCACATCTATTTTAATTATGCAAAGATAGATGATTGTCTTCCACAAATTCTGCAATTATTCAGAGCAGCTACTTTACCAACTGCTGAACAAAATGCTATGGTATTTTTGAAAATTATTAATCATATTATTATAGTAAAATATAAATTTATTAAATTATTCTTTTTATATAGATTATGGCTATTGTGCATTCTCGACAATCTAGAGTATCATTTGATACATCATGGTTAGAAGATTTATATGAACAAGTGGTATTAGAAACTCAAGCCAGTAAAGTGTTGCCTCTTGTTATAAATCCAGGAAGGATACTTTTAACAAATTCAAGAATTTACTTTCAACCTTATAATAATTTAGATCAAGTATGTATTTTCCAATGTCAAGAGGAAATGATTTTTATTCACAATATTAAGAAAAATTTTATGATTTTAGCATCCTGTTTTAAAAATACAACTGAAAGATATTATTAACATTATTAAAAGACGATTTCTTTTAAGCCAAATTGTAAGTGTAATCTTTTATATTAGAGTGTTATTATTGCAATTTAATACATATTAATTCTTCTAAAAATAGGGGCTTGAAATTAAGTGGCTACGGCAACCAGAAAATAAGGTTGAATATTTATTTATATCATTAAAAAGTCAAAGTGACAGGGATGAATTATACACAAATTTATTAAATCAACCTACAATGTCTTTAGAAAAAGTACCACAAGATCAAATGACTATGAGATGGCAAAATGGTTCTTTGTCAAACTATGATTATCTTTTATATATTAATAGGTAATTTTTATATCAATAGATAATTTAAATATTGAATTATTGTGATATATTTTAAATTAAATACTATTTTCCAGTTTGGCAGATAGAACTTTCCATGATTTAACTCAATATCCAGTTATGCCTTGGGTTTTACAAGATTATACATCTACTACACTGGATTTAAATGATCCTGGTATTTATAGAGATCTTACAAAACCTATTGGAGCCCTTGAACAAGACCGATTAGAAAGATTAGAGGTGAATTTCTTTCCTAATATGTGATTTGTATTTGCAATAAATTAGGCAATGTCATTATGTTTCAGGAACGATATTTAGAAATGTCAGAACCAAAATTTTTGTATGGCTCTCATTATAGTGCCCCAGGATTTGTATTATTTTATTTAGTACGAAAGTATCCTCAGTACATGCTTTGTCTACAAAATGGAAGATTTGATCATCCAGATAGAATGTTTAATAGGTATGTACTTTTTATAAAAAAAATATGCGACTATGATTCTTGAAAAATATTGAATTCATAAATGTTAAAGAAACATATGTGTGTATACAGTTTAGTAATGATAATAAGTATATATATGAATAAAATTTTTAATCGCACAGACAAGGCAAAATTTTATGGTAATTGCTTTTTATACTGTAAAAGTACATAATTGCTCTGTCGACTCTGCAGAATCGATTTTTTGTTTCACTCTTACCAACAAAAACACCTAACAGTGTAGCTGACGTATGGAAAAATGTTTTGGTGAACATGTCTGACTTTAAAGAACTGATCCCGGAATTTTATGACACAAACAATGGTGGTGATTTTTTAGTAAATAGTTACGGTATTGATTTTGGTTATCGACATGATGGAACAAAAATAGGAGACGTGCAATTACCACCATGGGCAAATGGTATATGATTTGTAACTCGTAAATAGTAATTATGTAAAGTTTAATACAAATTAATTACTAAATTTTAGGACCAGCTCATTTTGTACAAGTATTAAGAAATGCTTTAGAAAGTGATTATGTTTCTCAAAATCTTCATCATTGGATTGATTTAATTTTTGGATATAAACAGAGGGGAAGTGAAGCAGAAAAAGCTAATAATGGTAAATTATTACTTGTGTGAAAATTGATCCATAAATTTAATCCATGTTATGTTATATTCCAGTATTTTTCCATTTATGCTATGAAGGAGCAGTAGACTTAGATACTATTCAGGATATTAATGATAGGCATGGTTTAGAGATACAAATCATGGAATTTGGTCAAATACCAAAACAAATATTTACTTTACCACATCCAAAACGTTCTGCGTTTATTTTGGATAAATTGTATACTGAAATTGTTTCAACGTCATTTAAAAGCGGAATAGGTATGTGATATATTAACTTACAAATTAAATTTCAATAAAATGCAAATGTATCATGAGTGACAAAGAAATAATTTTTCCAAAAAAACAAAGAGAATCCTGCAGAGACTTTTGAACTACATGAATTAATAATGTTTCAATCTCATAAAGAAAGTGTAAGTAGCATTATTATAACGAATAAAGAAGAAATTAATGAAATAATATCGGTTGGACAAGATGGAATGCTTAAACTATATAGTATAAAAAATAAAAAATTAATGCGTAATGTATCTTTGTCATCATTACCACTTTCCTCTTGCATATCATACTACACATCTTCTCGTCGCAATATATTAGTTGCTGGATCTTGGGACAATTCACTGTAAGCAAGTTAAATAAATACTTTATGTGTATATATTTTGTTTTCTTATTGATTAATTTTTTTTACAGAATATTTTATGACATTGAGTTTGGCAGAGTAATAGATATATTACAAGGACATGAAGATGCTGTTTCTTGTTTAGCATTAAGTTCTACCCGTCAAATTATTATTTCTGGTTCATGGGATTGTACAGCAAAAGTTTGGAAAAGTTATTCTTCTGGAACGAAAATTAAACCAGCTGAGTGCCTTATTGTACAACTAGATCATGATTCTAAAGTAACTTGCATCAGTATATCAAAGTAAAATTGTTTCTTATATTTTAATTATGTAAATTATGTGTTCAATATTATACTTATAAATTTTTATTGTTAAAATATTTACAGAGACGAAACATTATTAGTATCTGGTACAGAAGATGGAGAAATTTTTTTGTGGAATATGGATACATATAATTTACAGTTTACTGCAAAAGGTATACTTTAAAATAGCTATTTTCTGAATTACATTTTTAATATAATTGTTTTGTTCTTTATAGCTCATACTTGTAAAATTAATGCAATGGTATTTGATCAAGAAGGGAAAAGCATAATATCATGTGCAGAAGATAAAGTACTAAATATAATTGATGTTTATACAAGTACACAGATTTATCGTACTACTTTAGAGCATGTACCTCTAACACTAACATGGTTCAAAACCTTTTTATTAGTAGGAGATAGCAATGGTAATATTAATGTCTGGAACCGCCATGGTGCAATTTTTATTACACAAATACATTGCCATGATGGTACAGTATTTCATATAATAATATATTAATTACTAGTTTTACATTATGATATTTAATTCTTAAATATTTGACCCAAATTTCGTTTTATTTATGAATACAAAAATTTTAGGGCCAATTAATACATTATCAGTATCAACAGAAAATAGTATAGTTTTAACTGGTGGAAGAGATAAGAAGATAATTGTATGGGATTGTAAAAATGTATGATTCATATAATATTTACAGTGTGACTAAAAAACTTCTTTTGGTTATAAATATTACTTTCAATTTATGGTAAAACTTTCTAACATAGCAAATATAACAATAGCAGTAAAGTTGTATTTAACACGTACATGCTGTATTTATTTAAACTTGTTATAATATTCGTTTAATAGTTTAACATTTGTTATATATTTAGTATATTTTATATCATACCGTTATGTATTCCTAACGATTTATAAAAAGTCTCAAATATAAACATTACATAGATTTAAAATATTGTTTCTTTTAATATATGCTTTCTCGTTAAATTGATTTTACAACAAATTTTTATGCATGAATTTATGTATAATGATATGTAGCATTTAGTTTTTATTAGTTCTTTTGATATGTTGCATAAATATTAACACTCAGTCTTAGTTTGTCATGAAAAGTGTAAATCTAAATAGAAAAAAACATCAAATTAGTGTAATTTAGAATTATATTTAAATTTATAAAAGTGAATAACATCTATAAATCTATAAAATAAGAATACAATGTGCGTCATAAGTTATGGATTGAGTATGTAATTATTCACATTTTTTTAAGCAAATATTTAATAATTCTTTGCTATGAATACTTTTATTAATGATTGTAATTTCAATACCACTAAGGAAAATAAATTCTATTTATTTTTGGTATACTTTCTGTAGTTTCTTTCATATGTATCTAAATAAATATTTTAATATTCATAAAAATAAATTATATAATACAAATATTAATTACATCCTGTTGTTACTACCATTGATTTATCACATATTTATACATACATACTTGGTTATTTTATCTACTTTCTTCCATTTACTACTATTCATTTTTTTCTTCCAATATATTATTTAATAATATATTTGAATCACCTAGTTGTTTCAATTGTTCATATGTGATGAAAAATATGATATTCCATGGTCCCATTCTAAACCAAGTAGGTACAAAACCTTTATATAAAGCTAAAAATCCTTCATTCTTAAAAGTCTAAAAAAGTAATAAGACTTATATAACCTTGTTCAGAAAGATACGAGATATATATTTAATATTTAATAGTATATACCTGGAGAAAGCAATCTATGCTACCATTATAAATATGAGGTGGTAACAGACCACCTGTAGTACGTATCCTCCTCTGATTCATTAAACGTGTCTACAATGGTAGATACGTAAGTAAAGTAAAAAATTGCAAACAATCATTTCATTAACAATACTTACACGAACAACATCTATAGGAGTGGAGGCTATTGCACTTCCCATACTAGCTATAAAACTGGACCTGAAATATGTAATTATATGTATATATATGTGTACATGTACATATTTAATATCAATTTTGAAGACCTATTTAATTGTACTGAATTAATGCAACCCTTATCCAGGCACTGTAAACTGCAATATACACTGTGATGTCTGTAATGTTATGTATAATAATTCGTATAAAAAGACCTATATAGTACATTTTAGAAATAAAAATAAGTATGTAGTATAAATAAAAATGAAACTAAGTATTAAATTTATAATTTAAAAATTGCAAATAAATCTACATAAAATGCTAATTAAAATAATTTATGATATAATTCAAGATGATTAATAATCTGGATAACAGTTTTAATCATTTATATAACAAAATATATTAAACATAACTTCCATTTTCATTGTCTATGGTCATCTTAATATCCACGTACTGCACGTGCCCATGTGCACCACAGTGTGACAGAACCTGGAAATAAAATTTTTCACTTTTAGAAAAATGTTACTTCCTTTCTAAACAAGTATAAAACCATTTACAGTATTAATATTGTTGGGCACAAATTGTTTGATTTATTTAACTCATTACTTGCTACTTTTAAAACAAATCAGATTTTTATTTCGTAATTATCAGAAAGTTTTTAAAATTTATACAATGTAATAAGTAATTTTGATGTTAAAAATATTAAAATATCATTGAAAAAATAAAAAATAAAATTAAAATATAAATTTGTGTTTAGATATACTCACATGACATCACGTACTATAAAAGAGCACATGAAATTTGCTTGCTTTACAAATATTATTGAACATTTGTTAGTAGCATAATAATATGATAAATGTGTTACATGATACATAAAAATAGCCCGGATAAGGGTTAATTTATTATTTCAATACTGAGATTAAAAAGAAGTCTCCCATACAATTTAAATTTTTTTTTAAATAAACCATCTTCAATATAACAAATAAAATGTTTTTCTTTATATCACAAAGGGATAAAATAGAATTAAATAAAATATATATAAATACAATTTACTTACATAAAATGATTACTAACACTATCTCCAAATAAAATCATAAATTTCTTTTTGCTATAATCATATATAGGTAATTCTACAGCTGCAATAATTGCTGCCCTTTGGGCTGTAGGTCCTACACCCTAAATATAAAATTTTTAATATAAAATTATTTTATTATAAGCACAAACAAAATAAAATGCATACAAAAATATTGTTAGAGCTTTTATACCCTTACATCACTTTACATACCCTCCATAAACCACAAACACCTTCATGTTGATATACATCTTGAAAACAACCAAACAATGATAAATTTGAATTAATTCCAGTTACTTGCATACGAACTTTTATTACATCAGTAGGATTAGCTATAGCACTTGAGACAGCACCTGCTAATGCAGCACATATAACATTTATAACCACTAAATCATCTGTTTCCCACTTATCCATAGCTGCTTTTTTTAAAGAATAGTAAGTACCAAATTTTATGGTTCCGTAAGTAGCTTGTCTTAATATAGCTGAACTAATTCTATGCAGTGAAAAGATTGATAATAATAATTTTATTTTATTAATGCAGTTAAAGATTCAATTAACGAATATTATTTAACTAAAGCTTACCCAGAATATAGAGCTTTAAAACCTTCTTGTTGTGATATTTTAAACAAAGCATCAATCATACCAGAATATTTTAAGTGTGTATATCTTTGATCTAATTTCTGTCCTTGAATTTGAAGACGTGTTTTTGTTGTATCCAAAGGAAAAGTTCCTAAAATACAATTAATAAATATATTCATAAAAATAATAGTTAATATTACACAAGTAAATTTTTACAATGAAATTTTTGTAATATAATATAACGTACCTAATTCAGCAACAATTGAAGCTAAACCTCCATAAATAAAAGGTTTCCAATCTTTCCACTGACTCTCTCCCATTACAACGATAGACACCTTATAATTAATGAATATAAATTACAATAAATTACATTAACACAATAAATTTAGTTTGTAAATTTTACAATAACATTAACAATGTTATCATAATAGCATTAATACTGTTAATACTATTTGTGAAGTGTTTAAGGTAATGAAATAAATAAATTTCAATTAGGTTAACTAAATTCAAATTACTTTGAACGACATTTGAACATCAAATTTAAAAAAATATGAATAGACAAAACGTAATACATGAATAATTCTTTATTCAACTAGTACCAAATTGTTTATTAATTTTAATATTGATATTTTTCTTAGTTGAAATCATTATTACCGGTGATAAGAGACAATATAATTTGTAAGTATATTACGAATTTTACGTAGAAATAATATTTAATAACAACGATGAATTGTTATGCCAATGCTTTTATTTATGCTTTTATTTATTTTAATTATATTAAACTTAACAGACAAAATGACATAAGTATCATTTTTCGAAAGTGTTCACAAATTTTGTAAATTAAAGTTGAAAGCTACAACCAATCAATGTGAATTTACTGAAGATATAGACATATAGTCAAGAATAAAACTAATAGTACAACTAATTTTTAATAGTATAACTACAAATAAATCGAAAAAAGAAAACATAATAGTTGGTTAATTCTATAACAAATAATAATTATTAGGTCAATTAATAATTTTAATATATTTTTGGCATTAAATTATCACAAATTGCATAATAAAGAGGAATAATGAAATGTATATTAACAACTATATTTATCAAAACAAGAATATTAACATATTCATAATTTTATAAAATATTTATTTCAATACTTGGTTGACTATTCCTAATACAATGTTCGATATATAAAATATATAAGAAGTATACATTATATACAATAATACATTTTTCATATTAGAAAATTGTTTTATTACATTTCTCATCTTTCACATAATAGAGTACGAATTTTACTCATTAAAAAAGTTTATTATAATTTTGCGTTTGTAATCTAATTTGCCATTTAATGTTTTCTACCAGTAATAAGTAATTGAATAATAAACAAATGAATCTTATTAAATGTAAGGAATTCCCCGGAAGTCTCACATACCAACATCATAAAAATTTAATTTTAGTTTATAGGGAAAAGTAAGGTTGTTAATTGTGTCACATTTTTGTTTCAATAAAACTAATAATATATATTTTATTGTTTTTTTCTTATTATACAATTAATAAAAATGCAATGCATATAATGTATTATTCTCATCCAATTTAAAACTAATTGTGCCAAAACTTTCATTTGTGACTGTAACATAAATTAAAAATATTAATGTTTTTTATGATTACATGGATAAATAAACCTTTCCAGTATATAAAATTTATAATTATAGTTTTATTATGAAGATCACAATATATGTGTCTTATATATAAGAAAAATATAATAGAAATTAATATAATAGAAATTAAATTTACAATGAAATTAAATTTTTTGTATTGTATTAACAAAATTTTATTAAGAAAAATGTACATATTTATAATATGTATAAAATACATATATAAAATATAAAAATGTATAAAAAGTTCAATATAATTAAAAAAATGAGATTTATACATTAAGTACTATTAATTTGAAAATAAAAAATATTTAGTTTAATACATGCTTGTTTACAATACATTGTGTATTTTATGTATTTTTTTATACAATCAAGTATATACAAAAATATTTATCTATAATACAAATAAATCTTTTACTGAATGAAAGCTGCAGGAAGAATATGTCATAAACATATATAAAGCACCAGCTCAATCAACTCGAACTGGAATTCTTGCATGTACTGTTGTACTATTTTGATAAACATATACTTGCATAAAAATTGCAATATCTATTATAACTTGAAGAATACCACAAACTTCAAATTGAATTGGAGCTTCTCTTATAACAAAATAACATGTTTTAAATGTATCACCTAATATCCACAGTGTAACCATTACAATACTAAAATTACAGAAAAGGTATTTGAAGAGTATTATTCAAATGATTACATTTTATATTGAAAGTAATTTCATACCTCATTCCATTAGTAGATTTATTTAAGAAGTTATGCAGAAATTGTGGTATTCCAAGCATAGCTTCTGTTAATAGTGCAAGTAATCCTACAGTTTCAACAAATATTGGTACATCCACTAATAGATATGTTAGAATCCCTATTAATGCTACAAATAGTAGCATAAAATCTAAATAAGATTGAAAGTCTGTCCATCTCCAAAAAAATCTTGCATCAAAATCTGTTTAAATTAAGTTCAAGACACATCATAATAAATATTAATAATTTCTATTTTTATTTGTACTTACCTGAAAATACATGTTCTTTTACTTTTATTATTTGATTTCTATTTTGTATATTTATACACAATTTAATCATTATGAACATAGTAATGATCATAAATATACTTTGTAATAAAAGAGGTACTTCATAATGTTTTCCAAACCTGTAAAATATATACATTATTTGTATCATTGTTGTATGATACAATGAAAGTATGTGAAGTACTTATGTAAAGCAGATGTACAAACCAAAAAAAAATACGTAATACATTAGCTATTAAAAGTGTAAGGCATACATAAAGGGAAAATCCTTCTGCACTATTTCTTTTTTTAATTTCTCGATATTGCGGTACATATGGAATAATGCCACCAAATATTATTGCTCCAGAAACAACCCAATTTGCTATATCCTTTATAGATAACTGTTCATAAATATTATACATTGTAATAGTTCTCTTTGATCTACATAATATTTCACTATCTACGAGTCTTTGTATATAATCAATTTTAGGTTATAGTTCCAATCTTTTTGGACATCATGTCAGTAATGAATCATTCAAATTAAATAAACCTATGATAGTAAGAAAAATTAATAAATCGGGCAAATACATATTACTTGGAAAACAATAACATATACATACCTAGTATTGTGACTATTTTGTTCAGCATTTACTCTTATTAAAAATAAACATATTAAGAAATCCATATGTATGGATCCAAAATTTCTTCTTGTAAGTATTGACAAATTAAAAATTGATATAAAGTTTAGTTACCAATTGTAGGTAACAAAATTTCAATACATGTAATAATAAACAAAATGTAGTCATAGATGAAATATACAATAGATTTCCCATGCAAAATTTATCTTATTGCACGATATCCTTGGTCATCTGACTTCTTTATCATTTTTGTGTCACATGCGACGTTATCGATTCAGTATTGAAAAATACTATAGAAATGATGTGCGATTACATACTATAGTATTTAATAATTGAACAATTAATGTCATCGAAGTAGTTTTTTAAAATTCGTCTTCAGTAGTATATTTCACTTATTAGTGCATGTACAAACTATCCCCTGAATACATGTAATGCTACCTTCTCCACTCTTTCGTTTCTTTTCCATAATGTTCTTGTCTCTATTATTTCTTTTCCTTGCATTTTTGTAACTCTTTTTCTTCAAACGTAGGGAAGAAGAGTTGAAGAGTTCTAGAGGTAAATGTTAATAATTGTTACATAAAGGTTCTTTCCAAGCGGTTATGAAAAATCGAAACAATATTGTAACTGTTATGAAAAAATATTTTTATCTATATTAATCTCGGTTATGACTGTAGTAACTTCTGAAGTATAGATTCATCTTGATTCTATTTTGGTTTTTCAGCAATTATAATTACAATTGTAATACATGGATATACACGTATTCTCATGTACATACATATATTTCCAATTTTTAAATTAATTCCCTTGTTTTTACAGTATTAATAATATATGCATATACAATTTTGTATAAAAAAAGCGAAGATTTCTATTATCCTTTTTAAATAGAATTATTAGATAAAATATAATTATGCTCGCGTTTATCAGCACACGACTAATCAAAAGATCCCTTTAACTGCATAATCATTTTCATAGATTCGATAATTCTATGCTTTCATAAGTTGTTCGCCAGACACAACCTTAAATTTTCGAACTATTGTCTATTATTGATATTATAATGTCTATTTTTAATGTCCAGTTGAAGTATTTGAATCTGGATAATGGGTCTGTACTTTGGATGTATAAATGTATTTTTTGTCAGACTTTCTGGGGCGGTTCATTATTGGTTCATATTCTACAAAATAAAAGCTCAGCATGCTCGTCTCTTAAGCATCATCGCAGAGGCTTGACTCTGTGAACATCATCTGTTATAGAATATTAATATGATATAATTGCAAACAATATTAAAGAAATTTTATTTATAGTTAAGAAAAACATTTCAAATTCTAGTCATAAACTATGTAGTCATATTATGTGTATTATATGAAGCACAGGATTACATTGTTGCTTAGTAACCCATAGTAACAACTTATGCATACACACATACTATATATGTATATACATATATATGTATGCACCTCACAGTGTTTTTCGAGTTATTAGTAAATTATAAATTCTTATTAGTGTTATTTTATTGATTGTTTATAATTCTTAAAGCATTTTTGAAATTGATATAGTGTAAAATAAAATTCAAAATAAACAAGTCAAAACATTATAGTTATCAAGAAATGACAAGATGTACTAAGAGTGAAGTTAATCTTAAAAGCACTGGTATGAGGAATATATTCTTTTATTATTCCATATCTCTCGATTTGATTATGATATCGATATTTTAAATTATTTGACATGCCATGCATTTTTCGAAATTTTCTTTTGTAACCTGTAAATTTATATCAAATAGCATACAACCAAAATGGACAAAACTATTTTGAACAATTAACAGCATATAATTCTATGAGCGCGCACTTACGACGAATTTTATTAGCGAAATGTGTCGTTGATGCTAGAAATAAAACCTACATGCGCAAAAAAAAGCAAATATGTAAAGAAATAGTTTGGAAACCAAGATTTGCAAAAACAGAGATTACAAATAATATAATTGATAAATTGGCATATGATACTTCGTATCATCCAGTGGTAAATTATTCATATAGTTATATATGCATATTTGCTAAAAATTTTGTATCAGATAGTACATAAGAACAAAACTATAAATTCAAATTGTTTCTTTGATTAATTAACAGGATTTTTTAAAAATGAATTGTGACTTAAACTATTTCTGTCAATGTGAAACTCACAAATTGTTTACTACTTGTTACAATTATGATGTGATTTGTTCGCGGCCAAAATTGCACGATCATGTAGTTTGTCCAAATTTTCCAATGTCTAAAACAAACGATTCAGAGCAAGCAATATTAAATAGTAAAGATATAGAGCAACAATCAGATACTCAATCAATTGCTAATCATAAAAAGCTGTTTAATCCTTCGAGTGTAAAAACTACATTCAAAATTCAAAATAGGTAAGACAACATTTTACGATAGGAAAATTATGATTTAAATTCATTTAAATTATAGGTATTTATTACTTACGATTATGTTAATAACTTATATTAATATAAAAATATACGCAGACACGAAGGAAATTCGATATTTTATGAATCTGGTTCCGATTTTTTATCACAAAACAATCAGCTTTCGTCAGAAGTTAGCACGTCAAGAAGTAGCAGAAATTATGAAACAACACAAGGCCGCAGTAATTTGGTTGATAATCAGAAATTACACATAATAGACGAAGAAGCGAAATATGCAAAATTTATGTACGAAATTACACACGAAATAGTACTCAATGGTCTGTACACTGATGAAGAATTGCAAGAAGTATTCAAAAAACACATTGAAAAAAACAAAACAGTTCTAGATATGGTCAGACCATAATTTTCTATCATTTAAATTTAAAAGATAAGATTAAATACTTCAAATAACAAATTTTATGTTCCCAAATAGAATCGAATGATGTATGAAATTTATCAATTAAAACTTACTTTAAATATAACAAATAATTCAGAGGATGAAGAATTAGAAGATCTTGTGTATATTCAGCAGTTACGAATTTCTAATTTTCGACCACCGACACCACCAAAAGTTTTAAATGAAGATAAAATAACTGAAAAATTATCATCGTACAAAAAACTAGACGAAATAAAGCGCGATTCGTTAAGGAAAAATCATAAATCGGTTGTATTAATTGATGCTAATCCCGAATTACGTGTAACAGAAAGGGATGTTCTAACATCGTTAATAGAAGCTGATATTAATCCTGAGCAAGCAGAAAAAATTTATAGAAAACTTTCTTATAGAAGCAAAGATATTATTTCATTGGTTTGTTTAATAAATTAATTGTAATACATATTTTGTAATATGTAAGATACAAAATATAACATTCTATTATTATTAATATGAATATTTTTTTAGGATGATACGAAAATAGACGGAATAAGCGATGAATATGAAGCGAAAGAAAATGATCGGTTAAACTTCAATTCAACAGAATCATATAATGTACACAAAGCAGATGAAAGAAAAGTAAGTTCTATAACTGATAACGCACAAGTGTAAATAATAGTAGTTATATAATGTTAAATTACGAGAATGAGTACAAATTTTCAAAATATGTAAATTAAAATTTATATTTGCTTTTTCTTATAAAAGATACTGTCAAAAAAAATATTTTTATGTTATTTCTCCATTTTTTATTATTAAAAACAAGTATTACATCATTATTTTCACCCTGACAATTTTTCTACATTATTATTTTCATTTGTATAATTTGAACAAAAATAAAATAATAAAAATATATGTTACAGATATACATACATAATTACAGAGAGAGTGAAAGAGAGCGAGCGAGCGAGAGAGAGAGAGAGAGAGAGAGAGAGAGAGAGAGAGAGAGAGAGAGAGAGAGAGAGAGAGAGAGAGAGAGAGCGTATATTTATGCTGTTTCATGTTTAATCTGGATGATGTATACATGCATCATAAATATAAACATATGTTTATACATTTTTTACAATACAAATGTCATTATATTTAATGCACATATTGTATATTATACTTTAAATATAAAGTTAAAACAATCACTTTTCATTATTCCTGTTAGACGTTTTTCTTATTCATATATAAGAGTAAATATGCAAATGCACTTTGTACACAAATTACTTCGTTCTCGCTTATAACAAATTTATACATGAATAATTTATTTATCATATGTATTCTAAGTAATAGGTACCGAAAAAATACATTTAAAAATAAGTAAACAATATTTGGTTAAGTTCTCCATTAAAAAATATAATCATTATTTTATATAACTAATATAAAACTCATCCTCAATCCAAAAGAATAGTAAAAAGGAAGTCTAAAGTAAATGTAATTAAATTAGGTATACTTTTTTGAAACTCAATATAATAGGACTATTATCTTGTAGTCAACAATTTCATTCTTCTTTACTTGATATTAAAATAAAAACGATCTAAGAGCCATTTAAATTACTTTTAAAGCATGTAAATAATATTACGAAATAAAGCATGTAAAAATATGCTATAATAGCAGTTACTCAATTATAAAAAAGAACAATTAGCAAGTTTTATAAAAATCATATCTCTATCAGTTACGATATATTACGAAAACGTAAAGAAAAAATTTGTTCTTTTATCAATTACCATCAGAAGCATTTGAAGAAGAATCTTCAAGTTCTGGAGGATTAGGACTTTCATTTAAAAATACTTAAAAGATCTGTGACATGCCTTATAGTAAAATCTGGTTGTGGATCTTCCCTTAATAAGGGTCGCTTATCCAATGTTGGAATCCAAATAGTCCCTCCTAAACCAGCTTCTATTCCACCTAGATAAAAATAACAATTTGTTAAACTGTATCATTGTCCGCATAGTATTAATTTATTGATATGAAATCTTTAAATCAAATTAATCTACAATATTTGTATCTAATATTTTGTAATAATTTATAATAATTTGTAAATAATTAATATGATCGATAAAAAGAAATATAATAATAATATAGTACCTAGAATATCAGTTTCCAGTTTATCACCAACCATTACACAAGTATCTGGTTTAACATTTAGAAATCGACATGCTTTTCGAAATATTTCTCTCTCAGGCTTTTCCCACGGTAAATCTCCCGATACAAGAATAATATCAAAATATTGTTCGAGTGAAAGTTTTCGTATTTTTTCCCATTGTGCATTAGAAGGACCATTTGTAATCAAACCTAAGAGGTATTTTACTCTCAACTGTCGAAGCATGGAAACTACATCTGACGCCAGCGTCAAATAATAATATCGTAAATACAACCATCGTTCGTAAATTTTTTTTGCTAGATATGAGTACTTTTCTCCAAGTGCTTTACTCCATAAAGTTATACGCCAAGCATCCAAAGTATGTGTTACATTGTCAGGACATCTTCTAAAGAGCTTCAAATATGTTGTTGTAATCTTCACAGATAGATCTGCAGGAATACCATATTCTTGTACTAGTTCCTCAGCCAACTGCAGATAAAGTTAGAATATCATCTATTAGATATCTTTTTACTTCATAATTTTTAACTCAAGCAGTATTATAAAATATTGAACAATATATAAAGTACACACTAAGGAAAAATGATTGATTTCCACATTCAACATAATCTATTATAAGGTGGTTTAATATTTAAAAAAAATAATAAATATTAAAAATAAAAACTATTACAAGGAATAACAGACTCATTGAAGTGAAAAAAATCACTTATTGAATGTGGATTTTATGGCTGAATCAAGCTCTTGGAAGAAAGGATACAAACGATCAGTTAGGAGTTTAGGTCACTTAATTCAGTTTTTGATGATTACCTAGAAAATGCATTGATTCATTGAAATACTCGAGCCGATTAGTGGACACTCGAAGTGGCATCCGCGGTCGTTGCTGTAATCACAACAAAATCAGTTGTGCCAACAACAAATTTATATTATTCCAACCCTAAAAGCTTTATTCAAATGATTTTTTGATGTTAACATTTATACTTATTACTGCAGATTTTATATGATGTATTAAATATAAGAGATAATTTACATATAATTTAAATAGTTTATCGAAGTAGTTCTTTTCAATTTTTTTATCCTAAGGTAGGTAATAATTTAAAAGATAAAATTCTTTAAAAAACAAGTTCCTTTAATAGAAAAACCATTTATTATTTTACAAAGCCATTTATTATACATAGACATATTTTTAAATATGTACATTCTCAAACCATATTAATTTCAAGCATTGTCAAAATTACATAAATTTTTTAACAATTTATGAGTTAATACAAAATGTAAAAATATTTTTTTCCTAACATATACTTCAATATTTAAGTTTGTGGAACTATTTATCTCATAGAAATATTTGCAAACTCTTTTGCCTGCCAGGAAGCTATTTTCAGACATGATTAACATCTAAATTTATATCTGATCTATGATTGTACACAGTTTTGCAAACAGTGTTCAAATATGTGTGCAAATATGTTCAAGTAATAAATTCTTGTTAAACATTTTTTTATATGCAATATAGCGTAATATAAAAACATGTATAACATGTATACACAAATAAACATATTAGTTAATAACATAAGAATAGACTAAATATCTTGGCTATTCTATCAGTGTACAAGTATATAGTATTTTCAGTTAAAACAGTAGAATATTAATACATATACTTTGAACTATTTTTAATCTCCAAAAAGATGTTTCCCAAGTTCCATCATACGATGATTTCTGCATACAGTTAAAGCTCCATGTTTCTTCAAAACTGAAGCAACATTTTCATCTGCTTTAACTAAATGGCACAAAAGATCCTCAAATGCAAACTTTACATTTGGCTGAAGACTTCCTATCTTTATTTTCTTCAGAATTTCAATAATTTCTTCAGCCCAACCTGATTCAAGAGTAAACTGTGAAAGCCAAGGTATAACTTGTAATACTCCAGCCATTGTCTGCATTCCAAGAAACCATAGCTCCATAAGTTCCATCCACCGTTCTTTATATGACATGGCAACAACAAGTTCAGTTGGATCATTACTCTCATCAATTATATATGCATCCCACAAAAATCTTATAGTAGCCTGTATATATCGACATATAGAAAAATCATTCTTTTTCATACGTGTTGCTTGTTGTTTTAATAATAATAATCCCAAAACTGCAAGATGACCATGTAGTACTAGATTTTCTGGAATTTGTTTAAGTTCTGGAAGATTATTGAAAATAAATTTCAATAGAGAAATGAACGTTGGTGATTCTTCTACTAATTTTGCTTCTAATACAGTAATGTTCATTAACACATTACACACGGAAACCATGGCTGTCCTTGAATCTTTAATTGCTTCTGATACATGGAGTTCTAAATCTTCTTCTTTTTCTGGTTCTTTCAAAGCTTTTAATCTTTCTGATTTTGGTACTGGTGGTTTTTTATGATGAATAATTGTCCAATGGTAAGATAAACATTCAAACAGTACTTCTTCTTGTTTATGTTTAATTAAAATTTCTCGAGCATCTTCTTCTATAGCTAAATAACATAATGCTGGTAACAGAAGTCTTAATAAATCAACCTCGCTTAAAGGATCATGAGTGACTGGTTCTCCAGATGATGTTGCTTCATCACTTTTAATTTTAGCATTTGCCTTAGCCTTCTCAGCTAATTTTCTATTTCTATGTGCATAAAATGTATCATTGGCTACTGTTAAGACATAAGGTAAAATTGCATAAACTTGAGAACGCACAGCTGTTGTTTCTTGAGCAAGCCATGCTGCTAAAACTCTTACCACAGCATAAATAAATACTTTTTCTTTAATATCTGTTATTTCTTTCATTTTAGATACTGCTGTAAGTAAACCTATAATTGCAGTAAAAGCTCCCTTTAGTACAGTATACAAGGACTGTTTTTCTTTCTGATCTAGATCTAATTGATCATTAGTAATATATGCAAGAGAAATTTCAAGAATAACAAAGCAAGATGTTATTAAAACAGCATTTGCCATTACAGTTTTTAATTGTTTTCCTTCTACTTGCATTCTAACTTCTATAGATGCTAATTGAATCAACAATAATAAAAATACTTTTGGCCTTTCTTTATCCAATAAAGTCCATTCAGCTCCTAATAAATCTAACATAACAGAAGCAAGTTTTAATACTGGATCACGTTGATTTTTGCCTATCTTTGATCCAAGAACATCAAATATAGCCTTATGAATACTAGAAGGCCAAGTCTCGTCTTTAGCAGTTTCACTAATAATATTCTTTCTGCAGGACATTAATAAAGCTTGTAAAATTGTACATAAATGAAATTTTCTTTCAGTATGATCTGTTTCAAAATCTAATGCAATTTTATTCATAATAGCATGAAAAGGTGCAGCATCTGTTGCATCCCATGCTTCTGGACCAAATCTTTGAACTAAAGTGACTAAGATATTTAAAGCTTGATCTGTTTGAAAGCTCTTTTCTGCATAAATATCACACATTTTTGTAATTGCTTTCTGTTCAAGTAAAACTTGTTGTCCAGGAGGATATTGTGCAATATTTTGTAAACATGTATATGCTTCACTAACAATAATTAACATATTATCATCTGCATCTTCATCATTTTGGGACACAATTTCAAGTAGTGCAGGTACATGAGTAATCATGTCAGGATGAGAAGCTAATTCTGATTCTGCACAAAATGCAGAAAGTATAGATAACGCTACAGATTTATATACTTGTGGAGGACAGTCTACAGGAACTACTTGTGTAGACAATAATTTTTTTAAAAATTTTGTTCCAATTGCTTCAAATAATATTTTTTTCATTGCTACTGTACAATCCTTGCTATCCACTAATTTTGTAATCATAAATAAAGCAGCAAATTTTTCTGAATCAGTTTCAACAGATTTTAAAATAGATACATACTTTTTCACATCCTTTGGGATATTCATGGTTATACTTTGCTTTGTTACAATTTAAAAGCTAAAGATTATTTTTAATATTCTAAGCGTTTTTGTAATCCTATTTTTAGAATACGATGACAATCTCCAATTTTCTCCTTACAAACAGTTTCAGAATATTAGTATTAATTTAACGGTATTTAACAAAGTTTCACTGAGATTTGCATCTTTCACATGTCACAGCTAAAAGCCAACTGGCAGTACTCCCAGATCAAACCCCTTAAAACTAGCCTTGCCCTTTGACACACTCACTTAGTTGGACAAAAATAAAGTTGTACTACCACAAATGTTAATTTCACAAATGTATGTACATTACATTGAAATATGAGTTATTACCAATATAAGGTTAACAACGTTTTTTATTTCTTTTAATTTATTATGGGCATATAATATATCAATTGCTTATATTAAAGTTCGTATTACAGAAAATAACGTTAAAAGTTATTTAAAACAATCTTTCATAGAATTTCATTAAAGAAAAATTTCGAACATAAACATAGTTTTACCATAACCTTTTTCACATAATACAACGTACGAATACTATTGCACTGTACGATTAACTGCTATCTTAAGAACGTGAAAATCCTCAGTAATGTGCTTACACGCTTTTTCTACGTTATGTTGAGCGTCTGGACAGTGCAGTAGGATCGGTCGAAAATAACCGTCCGAGAGAAAGCACTATATCAGGGAGTCGGCTCGTATTACACAGAAGCTTCTATTTTCGTACGATCTTCGTATACAAATCAAAATGAAAGAAAATAAATGTAAATATAATTATCACAAGATGCTTTTTTGAAACAATAAAGAAAGTTCCAAAAAAAAAAATATTTATAGAATAATTAATAAATTAGCAATACGAGTGACCTTTACGTTTTTCTAATTTAGAATCAAAGATCCAGTTATCTTTCGCGCACTCTCCAGGAAGAACATATATACACATACATATATAGTATTTCAACCAATACTGACCGTTTATATACACGCATTCGACTTTTGACATCAATATAATTTCAAATAATTTAGCGTACCTTTCGACATGTTTGATTGTCGCCCTTTCTAGTTTCGATGAGAGTATTGTCCAGATCAAAAAACACAGCGCTTCTAGTTATGTTCGATGAACAAAGATGCTTCTTATGCAAAGTCGCCATTGTCATTGGAAAAATAATCTGTTGTTCATCCAACGATGTAGCAATGAAGAATCGCGCATGAAAACATGTAATGTTCATATAACAGTTCCCTTTTAAGAACACTTTAAGGATAAATATACAATTATCTTAATGGTCAGACGTCAGAATAGACTATATCTGTCTTATCTCGACCTAATACCTTTCGTTCCTGACCTTTTTCTGTTCCTTGATTTCGTCTCGAATGAAGAGACATCTTTAATAGAAAATTATGATGTTGATCGTCGATAAATACGTAATCTAGTTTCACGCTTAAATATATAATTAAAGTTATCAATGGAGATAATGAAATTTGTGAAAGTTTCATATTTGTAAACATGTGTAATGAAATTTAAAAAATATCTATTTAACAAAAATTGATACAAACAAAATTATAAATAAATTATTCAATTAAGTAGTTTATATGATAATCATCTTCGATTTTAATATTAAATATTATATTGAAATAACAATGAATAATAGATAATACAATCTACGTAACTTGAAGTTGTTTCAGCATTGATGGCGTCACGATATTTTGGCGCGTAGTTAATACTTGCTTTGAATTCGTATTTTTACATTATAGCATAAAATTTTCATTATTTAAGGCGTATTATAATATATTAGAAGATGAGTGCTATGGCATCTACAGCTGCTGTTCAAGAAGATGAAGAATGGGAGGAATATAATCCCCAAGCAAAATTAATAAAGACTCTCGAAGTAAGTCGATTCTGTAACCTGTATTATTGTTTTTTCATTTAATACAACTTTTAGAATGTACAAAATATTAATTATAAAATTAATATTTTGTATTTAATAAGTATGATTTCTATTTAGGGAAATGGCATAACAGCAGGGGATGTAAAAAAATTAGGGGAAGCTGGCTATCATACTGTAGAAGCTGTAGCTTATGCTCCCAAAAAGTGCCTACTTGCTATTAAAGGTATCAGTGAAACTAAAGCAGATAAAATTTTACAAGAAGCTTCTAAATTAGTGGTGATGGGATTTAAAAGCGCCACTGAAATTCACCAGACTCGGTCAAATATAGTTTTTGTGACTACTGGTTCTAGCGAATTAGACAGATTACTAGGAGGTGGTATAGAAACTGGTTCTATTACAGAAATATTTGGTGAATTTAGGTCGGGAAAAACTCAGTTATGTCATACACTCGCTGTTAATTGTCAATTACCTATAGATATGGGAGGTGCAGAAGGAAAATGTCTTTACGTAGATACAGAAGGAACCTTTAGACCTGAAAGACTAATTGCTGTTGCTGAGAGATATAAAATTGCAGGA
Organism: Eufriesea mexicana; assembly: GCF_001483705.2. Classification (NCBI taxonomy): domain Eukaryota; kingdom Metazoa; phylum Arthropoda; class Insecta; order Hymenoptera; family Apidae; genus Eufriesea; species Eufriesea mexicana. The sequence continues at coordinate 379,126 of NW_016912807.1, forward strand.
GATTGTGTGTTAGATAATGTAGCCTGTGCTAGAGCTTATAATACAGACCATCAAACTCAATTATTAATTCAAGCTAGTGCTATGATGACAGAATCTAGATATGCATTATTAATAGTAGATAGTGCCACTAGTTTATATAGAACTGAATACAGTGGAAGAGGAGAATTAGCTGCTAGACAAATGCATTTGGGTAGATTTCTTAGAATGTTACTCAGGATAGCTGACGAACATGGTGTTGCTATTGTTATAACCAATCAAGTTGTGGCACAAGTTGATGGTGCAGCTAGTATGTTTGGTGGTGATCAGAAAAAACCAATTGGTGGTCATACTTTAGCACATGCAAGTACTACAAGATTATATTTACGTAAGGGTAGAGGTGAAACAAGAATATGTAAAATTTACCATTCACCTTGTTTGCCTGAGAATGAAGCAATGTTTGCAATAAATGCAGATGGTATTGGAGATGTCAAAGAATAATAATATATCTTTCTGTTATAAATGCATTTATAAGAAAGTTACATTAAATTGTGCCTTTCAGAAAATGAATTTATTTTTGTATTTAATGTAACAGTAAGAATATGTAACTTGTTTTATTATATCAAAATAATGAATAAATAGAAAATATTATTGAATGGTTATTGTGTAAAATTATTATGTAAAAAAAGGGAAAGAAAATACTAAATGTACAAAGTAAAATTTAAAACTAGGTATATATATAAATAATTTACTTTATTTATATTTTTATAAATAAATACAAATTTTTGTATAAACTATGTAATTCTAAAGAATAAATTATTTAAAAATTTGAAAACAAGATTTATTTATAATCCATTACAATAAACTAGTAAGAACTAGATTATCTAGTAAAATTTTAATTGATTTTACAGTTCAAAAATTTACATAATACATTAATACGTAATAAACAACCCTTTAATCATAAATAATATTAATTTAATTATATAAATATCAATAAAAAACTAATTGTTATAACGTATAACTTTATCATAAATGATAATGTTCAAACTGCACTACAAAGTATATCATACATGTCGCCATTTTGTCTACAGAAGTTCGTTCCGAAAACTGTGTTTCAATATTTTGTACGGTTTTCTCCATTTAAAATTAGTGTTAAAAGGAGTTTTGGGTCTATAATTTTGAGCGCGGATAGGAAAATTAAGCGTTCGAGAAACAATTTTGTTTCAAGGTGGGTTATACGTCATATGATATGTCATAAATTTGCATAGTATATACATGTATATATAAAACATATGTATAAAACAATCTAAATTTTAACTTCAATCTTGCTTATTTTTTAATATATCTTATAGTACATCATAATTATAAAAAGTCTTTTAAATTTATTAATTAAATAGTGATATATTATTTATATGTAAATACAAATTTATGTACAAAATTTGTAGTAGAATCAATAAATCTATTAAGGAAATTACTTTGTATTTCAGTGTGAGAGTATTATCTACGAAAATGAGTGAAGATATTTCGTTATTTACTTTACCAAATAATCAACCAGTAATTTCTTTAGAATGTAATACTGCATTTAACGCTTTAACAAAAACTGAAAAATTATATGCTCATTATCTAAGTCAAGCTTCATGGAATGGAGGACTTATTGTTTTTGTACAAACTTCTCCAGAATCACCATTAATATTTGCTCTTTTACATAAAATTTTCTTAAATGAATCAATAGTTAAATTAAAAACATCTGCATTTATTGATGGTATTAGCGAAGATGAGTTTACAGTAAGTTGAATATATCAAATAGCACTTTTAGTTATTATAAACAGTGTTTATAATGTTAATTTTCAAATATTTTACACTTTTAGGCATTTTTAGTATATTCTTGTGGAATTTTTGCAAATGGTGGTAATTATAAATCTTTTGGTGATAGTAAAATAATTCCTAACTTGCATAAGGATAAATTTGAAGCTATAGTAAAAGTTTCAAAGGCATATCAAGATAAACCCAAAGAGATTGAGGAAATTTGGAATAAAATCCAAAATGTAATATATTCTATAACAGGAAAATTTAAATCTTTGGGTTTGGGTGAGAAGGGGATTACAACTTATTTTTCAGCTAATTGTACAGATAAAGATGCAGAATTAATTAATGATTTTATGCAAAGTAAAGGGTTAGAATCTTATAATACAAGATGTTTTAAAACAGTGAAGGAACAAAATGATTCTAAAGCTTCAGGAAATATGAATGTGTATGAAATTAGATTAGCTTCTGTAGAAACCAATAATGATTCTGATATTACATTGCCAGAAGAAGTATATAAAAATGCAAAGTTTAAAATTACAAGAGGAGATTATAGCAAACTTTTGATTCCAGTCGTTTCTAATCTTCAAAAAGCAAAAGAATATGCAGCAAATGAAACTGAAAGAAATATGTTAGATAAATATATAGAACATTTTAAAACAGGATCTTTACAAGATCATAAAGATGGTTCTCGTTTTTGGATTAAGGATAAAGGACCAATTATAGAAACTTATATTGGTTTTATTGAAACCTATAGAGACCCAGCAGGCCAAAGAGGGGAATTTGAAGGGTTTGTAGCAATGGTAAATAGAGAAATGTCAAAAAAATTTGCTACATTAGTGAGTAATGCAGAAAAATTTATACCAAAACTTCCCTGGGGTAAAGACTTTGAAAAAGATGAATTTTTAAAGCCTGATTTTACATCATTAGATGTTCTAACATTTTCAGGCTCTGGAATTCCTTCAGGTATAAATATTCCAAATTATGATGAAATTAGGCAATCAGAAGGCTTTAAAAATGTTTGTTTGGGTAATGTAATTCCTGCAAGGGAGTCAACAAAATTAGATGTAATGCCATTTTTATCTGAACAAGATCAAACATTGATGAATACTTACAGAGTAGCTAGTTTTGAAGTGCAAGTTGGATTACATGAACTTCTTGGTCATGGAACAGGTAAACTATTGATGCAATCAGAGACAGGTTCATATAATTTTAATATGGGAGAAGTAAAAAATCCTATTACTGGAGAATTAATAGATAAATATTTTTTACCTGGTGAGACATATGATTCGAAATTTGGTCCACTGGGATCTTCTTATGAAGAATGCAGAGCAGAAGCAGTAGGATTATATTTATCTTTAGAAAGAGATGTATTGAGTATATTTGGACATGAGGGTTCTGAGGCAGATAATATCATGTATGTGAATTGGTTATGTCTTTTATGGACTGGTTGTGCAAGAGCTTTAGAAATGTATCAACCATCAACTAAGAAGTGGCTGCAAGCTCATTCTCAAGCAAGATATGTTTTACTTAGAGTTTGTTTGGAAGCTGGTGATGATTTTGTTAATATTACAGAAGTTGATGGTGGAGAGAATTTATTATTAACTGTTGATAGAAGTAAAATTTTAACAGTTGGTAAAAAAGCAATTGGAGCATTTTTAACAAAATTACAAATTTACAAAAGTACAGGTGATATTGAAGCAGCTAGGAAAATGTATGAAGAATATAGTGAAGTACCAGAAGAAGGACCATATCCATGGGCACGCTGGAGAGACATAGTTTTAGCTCACAAAGAACCTCGGAAAATATTTGTACAATCTAATACATTTATAGATGGTTTGTATTTATGTAGTTATATGTATGTATTGTGATGTCTTGCAGACATATTAATCTATTTATCATGGATTCAGGTGAAGATGAAAATGAAAGTGAAGTACAACTAAAAAACTATAAACCCACTTTTGTTGGATTAATTCAATCTTGGATAGAAAGATTTCCTTCTGAAGACTATTCACAAATTCTAATCGAAATTTTAGAAAAAGATAAACAACACTTTATACTCGAAAATAATTAACTATTTGATAAAAACATTGGCAGAAAATTATTTTTTTTATTATGTATGCTATAATTTTTATGTATGTATATGTGGATAATCCTAAAGTGAAATACATTCGCAAGATTACAGAAACAACATAAACTTTTTCTATTATTTTACTTTATATTTCATAAAAATTAAATATCAGTGTATTATATTTTTTGACAAAGATTCCTATAGAGTGCGCTACGATTCTGGTTACAAGATTTAGTATACTTGAATACATGAAGTATTTTCTATATGAGATATGAAAGTATAGTTTACAACGAAGGCATTGCGCATGTATATTGATTTACCAAATTGGCGGGAAAAACCTGAAGAAGTTGTGTAGTAAAATAAATAGTTGATGTAGTAAAATGGTGTCAGAAGAATCGTTAATTTTGTGCTTTTCGAATTTAGGTTGTGATGTTTCCGATAAATTTGTGATTGATAAATGTAAGTTACTTATTATTTTATAATTTAAGACAAATAGTTCCTAACCTATACGAATTTTCTAATTGATTGTTGATTAAAAACAGTATTTAATTGAAAACAAATCTTAACTTTTTAAATATACATTCCATATTTAATGATCGTGCTATTTACTCACAGTGTTATACATATTTTTATAAATATATAACATAAAGTCTTGATAAATCTAATGTTAATAATTTTTGAATATTTACCCTATATCATTGAAATGTTTGAATTTTGTATAAGAATATTAATATTAATATTTACCCTATATCATTGAAATGTTTGAATTTTGTATAAGATTTTTAATATTTGCATTTATTTTTATAATATATATTATTTATATAATATAATACATTTTTAAAGAATTTTTTTAATTAGGTATTCAGATTTGTCATGCCTATAATTTAGATGAAGATACATTTGTGGAAATGTGGATAGCATATGCAATTCCACATTCATTGAATATTGATCCAACAATAAATGATCTTATTAAATTTGAAAGGGAAGAATTAAGGAAAAATAATACGTGTTCTTTAGAAATTCCTACACGAGCAGTGTCAAATATAACTATTGATGTAGAATCTAAAGAAGAAATTACGTATCCTTTTATAGGTGTATTTGACACCAAATGTAGCAAATGTTCAATCTTCTTATGTTTTTGTATTCACGTTATTTGTGTTATATGAATATTCGTGTAATGTTATCCTTACATATATGTGTATATAATTATAGTAATGATGTTTTGGATATATACAGCACTGGAGAATCTTCCACGTTGTATGTAAGTTTTTATTTTAATATTTTAGTTTTGACTTTAATATTTCATTTTAGTAATTGTTAGTAGATATGATACTTTAACAATGTAATAATATATATTTTAGTACTTATTCTTAACAAATATTTTTGTACATTAGAAATGTTTGTCAACAAATAACATATAGTTAAAAAGAGAATGAAAATATATTTTAATATGTATCATTAATAATTATTTTTAAACATGTATTTTACATTTTATGGATTGAAATTAAGTTTCTCCATTTTTCGTCAAAGTGTGTCCATTATTAAATTTTGAGCGGGCTATTTTAATTTCAAAAGATGCCCAATCTTATTCTTTCTTTCAAGAGGGAAGGTCTCTACCCCTGTAATGGTTTCCCAACATTGTTGCCAGATTATCAAACTAGTCTTCATAAGTTGAATATCTAAAATTATTACGTACAATCAAATTTTGTTGCAAGTTTTTTATATACGTCCTACAGTTATTTTATTTTATTATATCTTAAAATATTTCTATATATATTATTGCGTAATGAACACATTTAGTTCAAAAATTTATGTTTTATACTGTTATTTTAAAAGGAAATTAATATTTATGATAACAGATTTTAATTATGAAAGTGATATATAAGATGAACTTAATTTTTTAAATTAGTAATTTTAAAACGTAATATTATTAAATATACGTGTGAATATGATTACAAAGTTATGCTTTGTATAATATATTGGACAAAATATTGAACAATTTTAATACAGTAAAACACATAATAAATATTTAAAAAATGTTGTAATTAAAATATTAGTATGTTATGCCCAAAAGGTATATTTGATATTGAACTTCAACCTTGGCAATACAATGATTTACGTCGCTTTGGCAACACTGTCTCACATTCTTTATGGTCGATCTATGGTCTATAGTAGCAATGACGTAAGGCTTCTACCTGAGAATCTTATTCTTCATAGTACGTTCGGAATTATACTTAATAAAGTTATACGAGATAGATAAATTTCAACATTTATGTTACTTTTATTAACATAATATTCAATTTATAATTTATGATTTTCAATTTATAATTTATAATTTTACATTAATAAATACATATAATATATTATACATAATTTTTAATTTATAAGAAATATAGTTTTAACGATATTCCATTGTTCTTATTTCTCTGTAATTAAAATTATTTATTGTTTAAAGTGGGAAATTGATTGTCACAATTATTAAAATAGAATTTTAATAATTGCTTATGAATTTTTTTTGAAGTGAAGCTATTTTGCAATTCGTTGTTATTAAATTCCAAATTATTTGACTCAAGCCGAAAATATGTATTGAAAGTATTTCACCTGTGTTTAACTTTATTTAATATAATTATATAGTAATTAAATTTCATAAAAAGAAATTTGTTCTTTTACAAGTAATATATCTTTTATTATGAGAAAAGGAAAATTTTATGATATTGTAATATTATTGTTAATATGTATTACAATATTTACAAATACTGTGTTTACATTACGCTTACTGTTGATGTTGAATGATATTGATGTTCAACATTGATGTTAACAATACTAGTGAAATTTTCGATGCTATTTCCTAGCAGGTGGTTTCTTGTCCTGTAGCGCTGTTGTAGGATCTTGTTGAAGCACCGTAATTCCCGCCACAAAAATCGTCCAGGTAGATCGCCGCCATTATCCCCCCTCCTTTTTTTCCCAGTCTCCCACAAAGGACACGCTTCCATGGAGGGGAATGCTGGATTCATTCTTATTGGTAGAAAAAGGACAGTGTGCTTTCTCGTATCGTATAGAGAGGGATTCTCCTTCCATCTAAGAGAGCTGACCAGATTTCTTCAAAGGGTACGATTTCAGTTTTCAAGGACCCAGACTCCATTATCATCCTGATGCGCGCGTGCGCGCGCGCTTACAGAATTTCCGAACAAAGCGTTATATCTTTCGTGCATTTCTATGTTTTATTTTTCAAGTTGTATTGAAATTTATAAATAACAATTTGGCGGGTAATTGTTTTGTTTGTGTACGAAGGAATTATAGTCCGTAGTTTTTTAAATATTATTAGATACGATCAAATATCTCGATGGCGTCGAATCGAGACGCTACCGCTTGTCTGTCAGCGAGTCACGCGGAATCGGAGTGTATTATTCAGTGATTTGCCGGCCGATAGTGAATTTTACAAGCTATACGTAATTTCTAAATTGTGTAAATTTAGTTGTGAAGTAACAAAGAATTAGTGCAGAATAGTATTATATGAGGGAGTGTACAATGTGTATTACATGTTGAAATAGTCGAGTAAAGCGTCAGCCATTATGGAATTCGGTTTGAGTGAATTTCATACTCGAAAGTCATTCCGCCAATCATATAACGTTCTATGTTATAATAACCTGTTGCTATTGCTATTACTATTGTTGCTGCCATTTCTACTATTGTTCATTCAATTTTTTTTACTTTTTCCATCATTTCATATAATACAGTTCTATTTTTATTACGAAAACGTGCCAGATTGACTACAGAGAGGTTGAAATGTTGCTCCTATATGTGCAAAGGTTACTTATTTACATTAAATTTATCATCAGATGTTGTTAAAAGAAATACGTGATAAATGTATTTGCTAACATTAAGAAGGTTTACGGATAACCTTATTCACATTGATACTCACGCATGCATATACACTGTATGTAATAAAAATAGTACTGTGTATGAGAAAGAGAAAAAAGATCGATTGCAATTGTGTGCGTACACGCGAATGTCGTCGACCGTTCGTTCGTTCGTTGCGAGTTCTGAGCGTCGCGTCGCTACAACCTGTTGCTTCAACTAAATCCTATGCTTCTTTCGATCTACTCATTTCTTTCGAGTGTTTTCGATATTTCTTAAATATTTTACAGAAAAATAATTTACCTGATTATTAACTAAAGGTATTATATGCACTACACTTTTAGTTTTGTATTTCTTATCTTCGAATTATATGTACTTTCTCCACCAATATTCTCTCTGTGTATGCATACACATGTATATAATATTTCTATATAGATTCATACGCGCCCACGTGTGCGTTTATACGTGTTAGCTGTTTAACGTAACATATAACTATTTGAAATTCTATATTTCGTTTTTATCGCGGAATAACTTACTTTGTTTCGTCTAATGCGCGAAATATTTTATCTCGTGTAATCACGTACTACGGAATTTATATAACTACGCAATTAATTTGCTTATAACATCAAATGCGCGTAAATTATAACAAAATTTTAGCTTTCTTAAATGATACTTCGTTGAGAGATCGGTTCCTTAGGGAGTTGCTTACATGTATCAATTAAGTACAATTGACCAACAACTGACAGACCAACTGATCTCCTTCCTCTCTTTGCTCCAATTTCTAGCTCTTTGACGTTCATTTCTTACATGTACGAAATAAGCAAGAAATTCGTACTATTTATGAATAAGGAAAAAGTTGTACATTTTGGTATCTGCGTTGAAAAGTGAATGAAATACCAACTGTTCTTCTGGTATGCTACAACTGTATCTAGTAAAAGCTCCACGTTATTTCCCACGGTATATCTGTGAATAGTGGGGCGAAAGATTGCCAGGGGCGGATAGTTCGTGGTGAGAGGGGTAGAAGGAGAAATAGTCTCCTGACTCTATGTGTATTCATCAGAAAAGAGGGGGAAAGAGGACAGCTCGGTGATCGACCCAAAGTTTTACATGATCTGGTACAGCAAGTATCGTTCAAATAAATTCCCTGTCCGCGTCTTTTCTTCGTATTTAACCGAATATTACATACATTAACATATCATTTTGCGGCTATAAATTTTGTCTTTTGATTTATTTTTCAGAGAAATTTTATAACTGGTAGCAAACACATAGATCGATCAAAAGAATGGATTATTTCTGAGAAGTTAAAAATACCTTGATAAATTAATCGGTTACCACGAGGGAAAGGAAATTTTAATCGAATGTAAAAGTATTAAACGCGAAGAAATAATTTGAACTTGATCGAAACAATATGTAATCGAGTGCTAAGAATGGTCAGGTTAATAACAATTAACCCTCCTCGTTATGTTGATTCCCGAACGCAGCAGCCTGTGCCATAACTACATAGTTTTTGTCATTGTAACGTTTGCCAACGTTATCAGTTTAAAATAACTGTTTATTGCGTTCTTTCTAGGTTTATCTGTAATTTCTTCCACAATTGTAACAATTTACTTTCTAAATATCGATAATGATAGTTTAGAGCGTACGACGTTGCATGATGCAATGAGGAGAAGAGGGCAGATAAAGAGAAGAGGACAGAGAAAGAGAAGATCACGAGAAAATTCTCCGAATTTGCCAAATGAGTGAAGGTCTAGTGCACAGAAGATCAAATTGTGACTAGATCCATACTCATTAAGCACGTTCAGGTTCAAACATCACAGCTTTATTTAGAAATTATGAAACAATTTTTTCATATCGACGCGCCATTATGTTACTTGAGAAATGTATTATCTGTTATAAACTTTGCTTATTCATATAGCGAAGGATGATGTAAAACAGATAATTCCATAGGCGAGTATGAATGTGGTGCACGTTTTGATTTTCCACCGTGACTAGATACATACTCGTCTACGGTGGTTTGTTTTGCTCTTGGAATATTGTATGTACGAAGTATGTGCAAGCGTAGTTTTAAGACTCGATAAAACTTGTTCTATTAACATTGTATTATTGTATAGAATTTTATTTTGTCCTCTTTTTAAGCAAATTAAAAGAGCAAGAAGTCCAGCAGCAGAGACAGGAAATGACAATAAATTACGGGCAGTAGACCATACGTTTACACCGTCAACTTATACGTCAAAACCGTAAGCACAGTATTTAATTATTTATACTTGTATGTTTATGTAATCTGATGTTAGAATTAGCAAGTTACGATTATTTTTATAGAAATACACCTATTCGAGCGCCAAGTACAACTGTTAGGGGTAAAGTACTTTTGTCTTTTGGCCCAGATGTTCAGAATTGGAAGAAACAAGACGAGTACGAAGTGTCGATCGTTAAGGCCGATAATCCCCATGTACCTAAGGATGTTACATACATGTACGAGATGCTTTCCAAACAAGGGGCCGTTCTTAGCAGCCGTTGTGTAAGTTTTGGTGAGCGACTGTGCCATATTTGGAACGAAATGGGCCCCAGTAATTCTAATATACGTTATGTGAGAAATGTAATGCCTATGAGTCAAATACCATTCAGAACATGGGGTAGAATATCTATAACATCCAATAAATCTACTGGTAATAAAATTGTAATGTTGGAGGGTTCTAAAAGATGCAAAGGCGAAAATAATGCTCCTATTATCCGTTTGGATCTTAGTGGAATTAAGCATTATTCAGTGTTTCCCGGTCAAATACTTGCGGTGGAGGGTATTAATACCGCTGGAGATGCTCTAATAGCGAAAGAATTGTTTGCTAAGGGATATGCACCATTATTCGATACACCAAAATTAACGAAAGATATTAAAATTTACATTGCTGTTGGCCCATTTACACCTTCTGATAATTTAAATTATCAACCGTTATGGGATCTGATGGAATGTATTGTAGAAGAGGAACCTAATATATTAATATTAATTGGCCCTTTCGTTGAATATACACATGCAGAAATTAAAAAGAATACCTTAAAAGATACTTATCAAGACTTTTTTGATAAAATTTTGGCGAAGATTCTACAATATTTGCAAAGGTATATTATTAATTAACAGTATTATATGAATGTATTTATAAATTGTTAACATGCTTTTATTATTTAGAAAATCTACACGCATTGTATTGGTACCATCTAATCGAGATGTTTATCACGATGCAGTTTTTCCGACTCCGGAATTTATGATAAATATAAATAAGCTAGGACCAAATGTGACAAATCTATATTGTATGCCAGACCCTTGCATAATAAACGTAGATGGTTTACACATAGGAATAACGTCAGTTGATGCACTAAGGCATCTTGGACAAAAAGAAGTGTCGTAAGTGCAGTTGCATTTAATGATATGTATATTAGGAATTTTGTTATAATAAATAATGGAAATAGTGAAACGTGAATTTTACTATAATAATATATTTTTTAGGAATACATCTGGAATGGATCGGATTGGTCGTTTAGCCGACCATATATTATCTCAAGCTACATTTTATCCTTTATATCCTCCATTTTCGGGCTTAAATCTCGATACAACGCTTTGGAAAAAATACGCTTGTTTCGAACGACAGCCACATGTATTGATTTTACCTTCTGACATCAAACATTATTGCAAATCATTGAATGAATGTTTGGTCTTGAATCCAGAGCGATTACTAAAGTATACTTATGCTAAGTTGTATGTACGGCCAGTAAATAATGGAAAATGGGATCCAAACAAAGTATCTTGTGAGATTGCAAAAGTCTAATAACTTGATATCTTTATCCCTATTTTTATATGTTCTTGTAATGTAAGGTATGATTACTAAAGTGCAGATTTACATTTATTATATAAAGTAAGATGTTAATAAAAAGAATTCTTGTATATTTTGTATTTTCTTTTAATTTTTTAAACTTTTAAATATGTTGTGCGTTTACTTTATATTGTATAATGTTATAACTTATTTGAGTAGATACGTGAAAAATGAGTATAATGGAATTTTGAGTTCACCATTTCTCCGTTAGGGGTTAGCACTCGTCGTATTTGGATTTATAATTCTTGTCTGTGTCGTAAACGTACGATGGCGCCACTGGAACAACAATTGGAGCCATCGAGTTTTCTGCTTCTCGTGAGTTGTGGAATCGGCCATTGCTCCAATATTTTTCTTGTGATTGAAAATATTTAAACCCTGATGGAAATACAAAAGCGTATATGAGTACCGAGGTAAGTTGTTGGATTACTTGTTACATTTGCTATTATTTTTTTGATGTATTTTTGTTGAAACAGTAAAGATAATTAGGCATCAACGATCTGCCAAATTTTGTTCCGCCATCTTTGTTACAAATTCGTTTACATTTTGTTATGTGTATTGTATTTTTTACGATTATTTCATGTTTCGCATTTTACTTTTAAATTTGTTTTGGTTGGTCAATTACATATGTGACATGATTTATGACCCTACAAGTTTTCCTTTGAATTTTCTGTCTATTCTTCAAATTAACCGTGCGGGTTTCACAATTGCTGTTATGGCCTTGATTTTTTCGTCCAAAAAAACGAGAGTTATGAAATTAAGCATGTGATGATAAATAAGACTTTGGTGCCCTTCGTGCTTCTCGATCGTGCTTCTCATCGTCTTTAAATCAGCGTCCTAAAATGTAGTGATACAATTACAATATTTTTCTTTAGGTATAAAATATGAATTAATATTTTTGTGATTAAGTGGAAACTTACATATGTTATATTTACCATGATGAATTATATTATAAACTAAAGAGCATGTGGTTTTTGTTGAGTGTTGGTGTGCTGCAATAGTAAATACACCTAATATTATTTGGAAACTACATACACACATAAATTTATATATACGCACATATATATATGTATATATATGTGCGTGTATGCGTGTGTGTGTGTATTTGAAAGATATATATTCAGGAAAATGATTATTTAATGCAACTTTTTAATCATGCTGTATTGGTGTTAGAGAACATTGATACCTTTAAAAATATTTATATTTATGAGATAAAAACTTCTTTAATGTAAACGTAATTAATATGAAAGATCAAATTTCACAATCAGTACTGTTAATTATTTCATTATAGTGTTAGTAAAAATATATATTTAATTTCATACATAAGTATTAAATTAGATAATTATGATTGTAGATATATTGATTTAGATATTTGAAATGATACCGACGGATGAAATCGAAAATTTCTTTATTACCGACTACTTAACCTTCTATTTTTGGAGGTAATATTACATTAAATTTAGCATATTATTGTTATTAATTAAACAAATCATTTTATTTATGAACTTTTATACAAAATTTGTTGTTGCTAAATTATGTATGAGAAGAAATAAAAGGTTAACTCTATAAATGTTTTTTATAGCGTTTTATTCAATGTGTAATATACGATTATATTTGTTTAAAATATTAACTTACAAAAAGATATTGATTGAGACAAAAACTATTATCGTGTAATTAATATTAATTTATTTTTCAGTGTGTGGTTGTGAATGCTTACAAAATTTATACAAAAGAATTTATGAACAGGGTAATTAACTATGAAACGACTCTGAAACATACACGAGTTTACTTTGCATATATACAAAGATTAGTATAACTCATAACTGATTTAGAAAAGGAGCCGAAATTTGTGCAGAGTATCATAAGTACGATACATTACTAAGAACATGAGAAAGCGAGAGTGCCATATCGATCCGGTTAGTTTCAAGTCTACCTACCTCAATTTTGATTATACTTTTACTCATCACTTTCATTGACACAGATTTCATCTATTATATCCATTCTTTAACTAATTTTTTAGCGTTCTTTTTATACACGTATTTTCCTTTACTAAAGAAATATCTTTCTATACTTTTAACGTTTTCAATAATTCCAGCTATATATTTTCGCGCACTTGTACAGTCCATGCATTGAAACGTTAGTTGGTAGCTCAATATATATTTGATGCAAATCTTTTAATTACCACGACGAGTTTCCGCATCGAATGTATCAGGAAATATCGAAAACACAACGTGTATGGTACTTATATAATACTTATTATGTACATATAGTCTGTTTATAAATAGTCGTCAGACAATAGTTTGTAGCATAAAGTGCACACAAGTTTGATACAAATACGAAAAATTATTTTATTTGATTCACGTATATCTAATTTTCTTCTAATGTTACTATTTCGATTAAAAGAAGTAATTCTAAAAAGATATTCTACTTTTATAATACTGAGTTTCTATTTTTTATAAATACTTTACTTTTTACATACTTTTTAAGAGTATGTATTGACAAAGAAAAATATAGTATATATTCATAGATAAAGTACTTCTTTATCAAGTTTTATCAAATTTTATGATAACACAAAATGCAGTTTTCGATTACCATCAATAGGTGTAATGGGTAGAAGCATAAGTTCATTACTCTTGCGAGGTAAATTATTAAAACCTAATTTACCGTTTCAGTATCCAATGTGTGCTTCTTTATTTACATTTTAATTTTTTCTAGGCTTAGTTCCTCACTTGTTTACATCGGGCTTGAGATACTGAAAAGTAGTAAAATATAGGATGTAACAGAAAGACGGTATCTGTACCTAACCTAATTAATTAACCTTGAAAATCTCGTCTAATGAGATAGAGCTGCAGTGTAAGGAGTTAAAAAGTTAAGAGTAAAAAGGTAGATTCGGTGGGTGGTCAGGTTTTTGGGGAAGTGGCTAACGGCAAATGAAAATCCCAGAGTCTACGCTGGTGGGCTGTTTTGGGCGGGCGATGGCTGTGCGCAAAAACGGCGGCAGTCAAGTTCAAGGCCATCGGCTACCTTCCTTCCCCTCCTCGCTGGCGAAGCAGCCGCCGCCTCCAGTACCACCACCATTGCCGCGACACCATCGCCACTACTGCTACAGCCACCACTGCCGCCACCGTCACCGCCGCACCGTCATAGCCACAGCCACCGCCCCCGCCTCCCACCCATTCTCACCCTTCCATCGCGATATACACGTAGCACGCATAACGCCAGTAACGTATCAACTTAGGCCGAGCGTCGGACTGCTTCGACCATGGGGGTAAAGGGAGAGTTTTGGGGCTCGATCGATCTACCTACTCGTCTGAAAATTCAATTGGCTTGTATGTGTACGCAATGTCACTTCATGTGCCGTTTCTTCGTTTACGCATTCCCATTACGTCCCTTTGTACGCATCCTCTATAAATTGTAGCATTCTTCCCGAATTGTACGATAGATGCATTCATTAACATCTTTCTCTTACGTACTGATTTACTCGGCTTTCAATGTGTTTAGAAGAGAGGTTAAGTTTAAGAGGTAGAAAGATTTGTTTGAAAGTAGCTTTAGATCTAAGAGTTAATGACCGATTGGTCATGACCATGATAATATCCACGGTAATGTTTCATTTGTATTTGTATAATATGGTAACGGTTATATTTTAGATTGGAGTGGTCGATGATTTTATCATCGATAAATACTGTCTGATTTCGCAAAGTCTGCAAACAGTTTTTTATAGGACACTTTGAAGAAAGTAATCTAAACCAAATGTTCCTGAAATATTTCGCTTATGTTCTATAAATAGTGTAAGTTTCGATCTGATAAAAACTTTATCTTTTATACATAATTGGTACAGAACTTATTGTTATGGTTTTTATCTGGCGACTCGGACAGAACGAGTCGGACCTGCCATCTATAATAATAGAATAATTTTCATAGAAATATTCGTAATGTTCGTTTCATCTGTACAGAAGTCGTTTTTAATACGAGATTGAGGTAAAAAGGGTTGAATGTCAGTCAATCGATTGTTTGAGATATTCGATATTTTGTTCGAAAATTCGGCTAAGTTTAAAGTGATAAGGTAATTAGGATAAGAAATATATATTTCTCGGATTTGTGGCGCCCGATGTTAGGATTGGTTGGCTTCGTGTATTACCGTATCCTCTGAATTGCCGTCAGTCGCGTACGACTCGTCGCGCCGTCAACGTCGCGGGAGGGGGATAGTGTGTACATATTTGCGCGTGTGCTTATTCGTGTTCTTCATGAGTGTTTCGATCTTCGGCATTGCGGTCATTTTCGTTTTTCATCGTGGAAAAGCATAAAAGGAAAATAACAACGTAGTGTCCTTGTACCATTCGGACAGAAACGACAACCATGGATGCTTGGATGTACGATGTGGTAGGTGCTGTCGACACATAACCTCTTTCTTCCTTTCGTTCGATCTCGTGGCTTTGTTTACGTTGCTGCGCGCGCGTTCCCTGCTGCTTTTCCGTTAATCCGTCAATCGAATACCGAATAGGGTTCTGATCGTTTCGAAATGAACATGTTAACGTTTCGTTAGATAGGTTAGTTTCGAAGAATTATAAAAGAGAAGAATTTGTTCCGTAGGATTGATATTTACGTCAATGGATTATACGTTCAAATTCGGGTTCGTAAGAGTGCTTTGTTATTGCATGTCCCGAAAATTTTTTTCGTTTTTTCGCACTCAATATACACAAATCTGACGATTTTTCTCGCACAAATCGTGTCGATTGTATTTTTCACACGTTCGAAAACGCTTGTTTTCCAATGCAATAAGAATGCATATGTATTATCTTTGTCGCGTACCGTCAGTCAGCTTTAACGACAACTCGGTTATTACGTTACGACGTGTCTGTTAGGTAATCTATCCTGTAACTCGCTGATCATTTTTCCGCGCCTGCCGGTTTTTAACGTTACCGTTGATTCACGATTGCTTTGATTTTGTAATCTCCCATTTCAGTTAATCAATAATCTGAAAAGTGATTGTTTTTCGATTAGTTTACGTAAAATATCGAATTAAATATACATTGAATTTAAGGTACTGTGAGAATATAACGAAATATTTCACATAATTGGTATACATACCTATGCGTAAACGTTGTCATGAAAAAGTTGTTTGTTTTGATGGCAGTGAAACAGCTAAATCGTACGACCTTAGTCAAGTAGCTTTTACCAAATGCTTTTTCTTCTACGCTTTTTGCGTCTCGATCGTTCCTTAGAATTTCGTTTAATTTTTGTCATGCAACTATAATTTTCTGAAAATTACAAAAAGTGTCTTTTATATATTATAATAATTGATCAAGTGTGGAAAACAATATTAACGATTACATTAATTCTTAAGAAGGAGGAATATAGGTAATACCGTTTGGATTAACCTGGAAATATGAAAAAGAACGCGTAACGATTATCTTGTGCTCCATTTGAAATCATTTAAATTGTTTCGCGATAATTGACTTTTGCACGCTCCGATATGCACAAACGATTTTCGCTGATAACGAGTATAATGAAAATAATTTTACGTCAGCCTGTTTAGGCATTCTAAATTATTTGGAAATTTTTTGAATTTTTCAGTGTTAATTTTATTTCAAATTCGCCTAAGCCCTGACATTCGTACAAAGCTCATTTTTATACTTTATCGATAACGAAGATAACTATGTTTATTGACTATAATACATGCGTGTATATTTAAAAAAAATAATTTTTATTACCCGTAAGCGAATATTAGATAATTTTACGAAGAAATTTATTACTTTCGTGGTACCACTTTATCTTTCTTCTCTTCTCTCTGTATTTAGTAATCCTAATTTGTATAGGGATTATATCTATATTTTTCTAGTGATGTATTTCGTGACTTTTACGCATGGCATGAACCGGCTTAACGGCTGAAGTGGCCCATCTACAATCGCGTAATTCCATGACCGTAGAAGCACACATAGGATGTCGCCCGTTTTACTTTCGATTATTATTATACTTGGCATTTCAATCGTCACACGGAGTGCGACTCATTTATACTGTATTTTTACCAACCCGATCGATGTCGATTTTGATAAAACAGTGTCTTTTCTGGGAATAAATATTGACCGATTTTATCGCTCGCGTTGTTTACTAAAGGCAATCTCCCGCGAAATTTTGGCTTTCATTGCACGTGACGTACGCAGGGAGTCGATAGGTTGAGATAGGTTAACACTGTGAACACGGTAACGGAAATAAAATTGTGAATTCCAACGTAGGAAGTTTAGTAGAATAAAGACCGCTCGAAGGTTAATAAAAAAGAAAAAAGAAGAAAAAAAAAATATTCGTCACGAAGATGCGTCAGTCGATATTTTTGGACTCCCCCAGCTCTTACCTTGTGTTAGAGAAGTTTCAAAACCGTTTTGAGTTGATGGCTCGGCCGCTTAAGTATGATCCTTGGATCTTTATGGATTTCCAATATGGCAGAGATGGATGTAGTTTTGCGGTGAATGTATTGCCTTTGTTTTGCCGAATTGTTTTTAATAAGCTGTAGCTCCATGTTCACTACCTTTTGTTTATCTGTGATGACAAACGTTTTCGTTTTACAGGTTAGGTATTCGAACGAAGCGTGTTAAGGAGAAGAGATATTCGAATAGTTTTACTATCGAGTGGATTTAAAAAATATCGCGTGTTTGCACGTAAAGGTAGTCCCACATGTGTGTGCACTTGTTACAAAGACCTTGCTTCGCCTTAATTCTCTCTTTGCATCTCTGTTACCATACATGCTGCGAAATTATGTGCGATATCTGCATGTGCTCGTGTGTTCATCATGCCCAACCTAGGTATGAGCAAAGTATGTGATGTCTATCGAAAGTCATATATCTTGTTAGTAAGATTTTGCGATGAAATTCATATCTTTGTAGGCACAGGACACGACGAATGTGCCAGGGGTACTGAAACTGCGGCTTGCGAGCCTCATGTGGTCATTTTGGACGCTTTGATTCTTAGAGAAAGCTGTGGAGGAAATTGATTTTGAAAATTTCCAGTATTCTACTAATTTTCGATAGAATTGATCGAAACTGATTTTTTTCAAAAAGGAACTCTGATATAACAAAAGTTACTTCACATTTTTTATGTATTTAGTACGTAGAATAAACCACTTTCATAGAGTTATTCTAGGAAATATATTATTCTAGGAGAAAATGTGATTATAGATTATTTTTAATAGTGAATGGAATGTGGCATTTGGAATATGGTTTGACCACCCCTGGAATATACGTTTTTGCTGATATATTTACCCGAAATGAGATCATCTACATGAACGATGATAACAAGTTGATTCAAACGAGTATCGAGATGAAATGTACGAAAGGCAAGCATTGGCAAGGGGCGATAGTGTATAGGGATGGTCCGGTAGTACGATCGCAATTATTCTTGGAGAATGTGCGATTGGAACGCCTGCCGATAGGCTACCGTGATCGACGATTGGTCGTGCGGGTCGCGGTAACAATGCGTTGTCTGATTTGGTAAAGAACACGTTGAGTAATCATCGGCTTTCGGAACTCGCTTCGAGTGGGGAGCGTTGAAGTTTTCAGGCTACGAGACACGTCGATGACGTCATCTCAGAGCTGGGCCAGCCATAACCTTGGACAATGCGCGAAACAAATTCTCTTACGTGTGATTTTTACTTCGAGAAAACGCACATGTTTGTGCAACGTGATTTCTGTTACTTTTTTCTCCATTTATCTGTCGAAATTGGTCGATCGTACATATCTCAAGGTAATTTATGGATACTTAACGAGGTTAGAATTCGTATCGGATAATTCGTAGTCATAAAGCGTCATTGATCGGAACGTAAACGTATTTATAAATGTGTAGAAGCTAGAAAATACAGTAGTTTCCATCGCGTAAAGGAATCCACGTTAAAAAATGACGAGTTAAGCACGAAGAAGCGGTTGGTTGGCTGGCTGTCGTTGTATATGTAGGTATCGAACAAAGGCTCGAAAAG